>NW_010360565.1:265885-292046 GCF_000414095.1 Morus notabilis
ACTATATTATATTATAATATTTTTAATTATATATTATATTATAATATTGAAGGGTAATTATGGACAAAAATAAAAAAATAAAAACTTAGATTGGTCATTCCTCCCGTATAAAGAAGGAATAATAATTCACTCATAATGGGTGAATGATCATTTCTTTTGAATGATCATTCCTTTCTTACAAATCTAACCATTAACCAAACATCAAATTAGAATTTCATTCCATTCCTTTTCACCCAACCAAACACACCTTAAAATGATAGTCTAAAAATAGTTTAAGTTGAGACATTCCATGTGTCGCACGTAAGAAGTAATCTTAGACTACCACTTCATAATATATTAATGTTCAATTAATTGTTACAACATGTGCGCGCATATATATATATATATATAACTTTATAACATTTCAAATTTTGCATTCGTCATAATACCATGATTTTAGAACAATATGATTTTCAAAATTCAATATCTGAGAGAAAATATATCTTAACTCATAAGGAAAATTGTGTTTATCTCCCTTAACCCTTAAGTTTTCTGTTATGCAGAATATTGATGGAATAAGACACTTATTTATAAGGTGCAGAGACAATTAATTTCCTGATTTCATTAAATCTGTTCCTTCTAACGAAAAAACCATTAATTTTAAGAAATTTTCATTTCTCTAATTAACCAATAAGATTTATCCTTTATTATTTTATTAAACCATTGCGTTAAATTCTCTTAATTGACAATATCCATAAATACACCTGGGATATTAATTAAAATTCTTACAATAATTCAAAGAAGAACAAAACTAGAGTACGTAAAAAGGCGACTTAGAGGGCATATTTTCTAATTTCCTCTCAGAATTTGTTTTTCACAATTACAAGTTTATAACGCCGTAGAACTTCTTACTCCAGACAACTTTAGGCTCCGTTTATTTCACCGATTCAAGTTTAGAATTCGAGTTTTGTTACAGTAAAAAGTTCTCAGAAATAGTCACATATAACTTTTTTGCTACAATATAAAACTCTCACATAAAGTTACATCTCAACTCGAATTAAAAATTCAAATTAGCGAACGGGCCATTAGACTTCAAGATTCCAAATGGAAGAAGAGGTGACTACAATCTTCTGCATACATAAATCAATCGATTATTTTCAATTTGAAATTCCATTGAAAAACAATAGTACCTCACCAAAAACTTAGCCGTTTGCAAATACCATTAAACTTGCTTTAAGGCTACGTTGGTTTGAGAGTAAAAGTAGTTGCAAGGGAAAACATTTCAAAATAACTTTCCAATTTGAATTCAAGTCAGCGATAGAGAGGTAAGTGGTCTTTATTCAGTAAGTTTTGAGGTAGGAGATGATAGAAAGTAAAGCCTAAAACTCTGGAATTTCTTTGTTCTTCTTTGACACCCTCAGATTTTATATTTCCAAAAAAGCCCGAGAAAACAATCACCTACAATTAGATTTAGACACCTCAAAACCCATTTTATGGCCCAAATCTGTTTTATAACCGATTATTGTTGTTGAAACACGAACAAGAGGCTTGCCAGAGTGATGCCTGTAAGGATTAAACATTTCAACGTGCTAAGCTGTCTCCTTAAGAAATATTAACCAACCATTATTAAGTAGTTAATGGTTCCAATCTCATTTCTCGTGTTTATTTTCTTATTTGGGTATTAATTACATTAGAAAGTTAAGCCATCTTTGTTTTGACAGTTAGAATGTTGGTAATATTAGGAAGCAAAGCCTAAACTGTTGAATCTATATTTGACCCACCAAAAAATGCTGAAATAGAGAATAAATTCAACTCCAAATTCAGATGTACAAATTCCTCAAGGCGTTTTATTATTATTAATAGTGAGAAATGTTATATTTGTCACTTATATCTCATTATAAACTCATATTAATTAAACGTAAAAAATAAATATGTGTGTTACTCGCGACTGTCCTTAACACTGTCTTATTTTAAAACAATTAATTGTCTTTCAAATCAAGCTTAAACATTATATGGAGAAATTGGATCAGTAAAATTTTTTGTAGAGCAGAATAGAAGCTTTCCTTGGCTATTTTACTCATCCATTATAAGATGAAACATTGTATAAAATTGCCTAAATGAATTGTGCCACTAACCCCACAAAGACAAGGGAATGTTGGTGCACTTTGGCTGCTAAAAATCGTCAATTGAAGAAGATATCAAAAAGCTAACATGCCCACGTGATGATCAATCAACAATGCTGGATTTGGAAACCTCCCAAGTTATTGTCTTGGTAGATAGATTGCCATTTTAGACAACCTTTATGACGAAATTCAAAAAGGTTTCTACTAGTTACTTCAAATAGAGACTAAACACTTTATGCGTTCACATCCCTTTTGGTATTATATCATCACTAAAAAAAATAATAATAAGCTTACGCAGAAGAATACCTTAGAAGAGGATCATATAACCAAATATATACAAACTTCCTACGTTATTAAAGGGAGATGTACATGTAGACATACTAAAAAGTCAACGCGTATAGTTAGGCTATTTACACACATACTTCTAAATGAGAAAATGCACAACACAGAAACGTTGACCAACACTAACGAGTTACAAGATTTTGGTCTAAGCCCACATCTTCGATTTGCTTTTTATATTGTTCTGCTTGCTAAGAAAGGTACCCCTTTTTTAAATGCTCTCGGCAGGTAATGTGTATCATTTCAGGCTTTTATAAAGCATTAGGGAAAAAAAAAAAAAAAAAAAAAAAAAAGGTCTTCCATAGAGCATTAGATCTATTTCGAGCCTTGTTTTGTGGGCGAATTTTCAAGTCAGAGTAAAAGTTGTTCTTTCAAGGCATATTAATGTTCATAATTTTTTTAAGAATTATTTTAATAAATGCCCTCAACCATATATCAAAGTACTTCTTAATTTTTCAAAACACCTCTTAATATATAAAAAACAGATCAAATTGTTTTTTTTATCCACTCCCGTCTATAAAACTTATGAGATGTTTATTTCAAGAGTTCGTCTTTAGTTTTGAATTACGATTTTTGCTTCTCTACAATATTTTTCTCTTATAAAAAATTAAATTTTAAAAATAAGAATCATAATCATAATTCTAAATTTATGAACTAAACATCTCATTAGAGATTTACTGACATGGCTTGTCATTAACCATTAACTAAAGGCATTAAATTCTAATTAAACTTGTAACAGTGATTTAAGTATTAAAAAATAATAAAAAAGAAATAAAAACTATTGAGAAAGAAACAAAAGTGATTAATTTAATAGTAGTAATAATAAAATCAGAATCTAAAGATTAAAGAAAACTTTTGAGAATATTTTGCAAAAAAAGAAAAAAAAATGTTTAACTCAAAAGAGGTTCAGAAACAAACAATGACCTTCTTATCTCTCACCATCTACATCTGAATCTCTTGGGGACATTTATTTTCTGTATTCGTCTTTGATTCTGAATCATAATTTATAATTTTCTATAGTATTTCTTTCTTATAAAAAATACACCTAAAACGAAAATAATTCTAAATTATAATTCTAAATTTATAAACTAAACGGCCACTTAACTAAGCTTTTCCCTCTCAAAATCCTAACATTCCTCAACACGAAGATTGCCTCCAATCTCCACCACAATCAGAGTACCAGCCCTCTAAAACCCTAATCTACAATCCCTAATTCTCCAAAACTTCTAAAGGCCGACCAAAATGACGACGTACCAGAGAGCTTCTCTATCAAAACTCATCAACCGAACAAAGGTGATGGCAATCTCTCCTCAGTTGCATTGCCTTTCGCCCCTCATGAGCCCAATGATTTTTTGGTTCAAATCTCACCCAAGGTTCGACCCTCATAAAATGGTATATTAACGTTGAATTAATTGTTACCACGTGTGTGTATATATATCTATACATCTGTATGTATATTCTTTTTGCGTGGATTGAATAAAATTTTCTAGTTCTCTCCATTAATGTCATAATTGAGCCCTGGCAGCTAGGCCGGTTTATATTCACATATTTATTGTTCTGCTCTTTCTAATAAAAACTTGTAAAAATTGTTTATAGGCCATAGAATTGGATGGGTTAAATTAGCTGGAATTTTGTACTGGTTTGCTTATCAGGCTTGACCAGGATTATAGTAATCAATGTGGATCTTGCAAAATGTATTTTGCTTTTCCACATGCTAAACCATATGGGAATATGCTGTTGCCACATTTGGCAGGTAATTTGCAAGGGAATAGTGGCTCATTATTGTGACTAATGCACATTTTCTCTTGTTTTGAACAACCACAGATATTTATTTTTTACTTACCACCTGGACAAATAAGAAAAATACTCTTCAAAAGTAATGGATCTAAATTTTTAACCTTTATTTTTGTTTAATACTCTTTTAAGTTAAATAACTATATATTAATAAAATGATATTAATTAAGAGTGAGAGATAAAAATTCAGATTGATGCATTTTTAAGAGTAAGTTTAACAATTTTCTTTATAGCATATAGGAGAGTAATTTCTTAACAAAATAATCTGATTGTAATCTTGGTAAATTTGGCATGTAAGTAAAGTAATAAATAAAGTTTATACCTCGAGCATTGTTGACATAATATGACAATCGTCTTCAGCAAATCTAATGTCTTAATTAAAGCTAATATCTATTTTATATTTTGGTTTATTTGGTGCATTATTTTTACATAAAAATAAAAAACTTTATGTGGTTTCCTTTGAAAAAAAAAATAAATAAATCGCCATATGATAATTGTTGGAAAACAGTAGAGGTCCTTGACACCTCAGATCCCGAACATTCAATCCTGAAAAATGAAAAACTAAATTTAAGAATATGTTCCTAAAAAGAATTAAGAATATGTTAGCGATCGATAATTAGACTGCATTACCAAGGTTTGTCAATTCGTAATGATGAAAAAACAAGGTAGACAAGTGCAATTTATACCTTACTGGGTATGTAATTAAAGTTGGAATAAAGTGCCTGAAATGGGTATTCTGATTCTCAATCTCATTCTATTAATTGGTATTTAAAATATGATCTTCTAATTGAGTTTCAACAAATATCCTATTCATTTTATAGAAAAAAAAAAGAGATATTATCTAAATAAAATCATCATCAACCAAATATTTTACCAAATTAAGGAATTGTTAAGTAAGATTGTTTCTAGAATGTGATATTTATATAACATTCAATATCACATCCAATTATTATGCTACTCCACTCCCTCAATTTTCCCAATAAAAATTCGTTAAATTGATGAAAAATGATTTTTTTTATTTTTTATTTTTTTTAAAGAAAAAAAGACCAGGGAACTGAAGTCAACAATTCCATGCTACAATAAACTGATCCACATTGTACTTCTATACTATATATATCATGCACTAACCTCGTTTATCATCTTTTACGTATATGTATACAAATATCAAATCCTCCATAAAGCACATAAATAAAAAAGATGGTCATCATTTTTAACACAAAAGATGGCCATATCAAAGTTAGTGTAGTGACAAACACGAACGGAGCTACAGAGAGACCCCACTGAGTAAGAAAAAAATTTTAATTCCTCTGTAACTTTTTATGATTGAAATTTTATCATAGTATTTGTGCTCTTACTTGCAACTATATTTTTTTTCTCCTTCTCATAGTCTTTTACTTTTGGGAATTTTTTTTATTACTCTATCGGGTTTTAACTTTAATCGACAATTATTTAATGACTTAATTCCTAATTTATATGGTAGAAATTGTAACTGAATAGTTATATACAAAATATAATATTAAAATATCATTGCAAATGAACTTTCTTGATGTTGAGCCTTTATGAATTCACATTTTTTTATTTTTTTTATTTCATATTGCAGAATACAAGTCTACAAACGCAATAATTTTGTTCTCCATTCAAAATAAAAGCTTCGTTCACTTCGCGGATTTGAGTTTTCAATTCGAGCTGAGATGTGATATTTTCTGAGAGCTTTTTACTGTAGTAAAAAAAGTTATATGTGACATTTTTTGAGAACTTTTTTACTGTAGAAACTTAAAACTGAAAACTCGAATCGGTGAAATAAACGAGGCCTAAAATGTTCTATCTTTTTTCTTTTATTCCGTCACTTGAAAAAAATACTTTTGATAGCATTGGTGATGAAATTATTATGCAACAGTATCAAAAAATGAGAACTCATCAAGAATAATTATAATATGAACATTACTTAATTAAATTTTATTACAAAAACGTACTAAAAAAGTTACTTTATTTTATATTGTTAGTTTATAAACTTTATGCTTATTCATATTTTCACTCAATTAAAAGTCTGCTACATTCTTGTGACAAAAGGTTATAATTTATACATTTCTTTTATATTGGGAAAGGAAATATATTTTCATGAAAATGTCACTGTCCACAGCCAATTTCCACATCCCTGCCCCAGTGTCCCATCTCCACAAACCGAGACAGTGTTGTCCCATTTTTTGCCAAAGAAAAAAAAACAAAAACAAAATTTAATTTAAAACTAAAATAAAAAAAGACAAATAGTACTAATTTATCTATAACATGAAGCTGACAAAATTACGAAACCACCCCGAAACCCAGCCTTACCCAAAGCCAACGTCAGACCTCTTTCTTCAACCACTCAAAAGCAAGTTTACGAAACATCCTCGTCACTTTTTTTTTTTAATTTTTTTCTTTTTTCTATTTTGCTAATTTTATTTATTTTTTAAAATAATTTTAATTAAAAAAAACGACGTTACTTATAAGGCGCGTATATATAAATCCGGGCAAGCTTTGTTTAACCAACGCCCTTTGCACAGCTCAGACCCGAAGGACGACGGACCGTTAGCGAGTTAGCGAGCCTCACTACTCAGTCGCCGACGCCGCCGCCGATTCAGTGGTGACTCGTTCCGATTCCTATTCCGACCTTCCTTTTCGGCTTTGATCCCGTGAGATCCGAGGTAATTCTTCGTCGCTCTCGGCGTTTTTGCGCCATTGACTCTTGAGATTATCTGGATCCGACCGTACGGAACTTGTAATCTTTCCATGGATTCATTTCGTTTCGGTTTTATTTCGGGTGAATTATGCAATGTCGATGCAGTTTGGTAGTTCTTGTCGGTGGTAATTGCGGTTCGCATTAGTTTAATCCTTTGTAATTCTCATTCTTCTTCAATTTTGTCAAGGAGATTGGTGGAATTTTTCATTTGTTTTGAAATGATGGTGCTTTTTTGCTTCAGATCTGGTATAAAAGTGTGGCCTTTTTCTCTAATTTGCTTGTTTTGGTTTGTAGCCTTCTTTATTCGACTTTGAATTTTTCTCGTGTAAGAGATCTCTGTTTGTTTGGTGCTTTGAAGACGGCTTAATTTGTAAAGGTCAAGTTTTGAACTTTTCTGTAGCCAAAAGACGGCATTTGACAGCGATTAGACTTTATGAGTTGAATAGTAAAACAAATATACGGGCAGACCACCTTTTTATTGAATTTTTTTATAAATAAGTTCCGTGTGTTTCGCCTAAGGTGTAGACAGAAGACTAAGCTTTTTTTTATAGTTATTATTAATTATTAATTATTTTTATTTTTTAAGTCGTAGAGTTGGAATTTGGAAAGGGTTTTTTTTTTTTTTTTTTCTATTTATTTTTCAGTCTTATTTCAGAGAAGTTGCAACCTTTTGTTTTGTTATCATGATGTCAATGCTGCTTGATACCATTCACTTCGTCCTAGAGAAATGACAGAAACTAATTAAACATTGTTGTCATTATGCCCATCAGAATAATTGAAGTTAATGTTTCTGGCTAATTTATAATAAAAGGGAAAAAAAAAAGGAATGGAAAAACACTAATTGCTTGGCCAACTCCAAATGTAGGCCTTTAGCTTTTCTGACTGATTTCTTATGGAGAAAATTTTCGTTTAACTTGTGATCTTTTTGGTTGTGATTGCTCCATCAAGGTATTAACAGGAAAAAAATCTTTTTTACATTTAAAATGTATGAATCTGACTATAAAGAGGAAAGTGATTAAGAAAATTTGGTGTTTACTTGAAGCAATAGTCAATATTGCATGTAAGTTCTGATTTTGTTCTGCATACACAAAGTGTGACGGCTTTGTCATTCTCTCATTTAAAAATCCAGCCTGTGGTATAGCTGGAATTTGTTTTTGTTTCCTCTACCCGCAAAACCATTTGGATGGATGTTCATTTACTCTTTTTAGAATATGATTCGTCTTACGACACGTGTTTATAAATTTTGGTTTCATCCTGAGCTCCCATCTCTAAAATTTTGGTTCTTTCATTTCTACTTTTTTGATAAACCGGTGTTATTCTCTCTTACTCGCTTGCTATATTCGTGTCAACCTCAGTTTGATACTCGTCAGCTAAAATATGACAACTTTGTTTTAGGAGATGAGCACTAGTAATATTATCTTAGACCTACAAACATCGGAGTTCCATTTTTGTGTTTTTTACTTTTCCAGCATCTTTATATAGGAGAGAGTATGGATAATATATTCTTCTTAACCTGCATTTAGCTGCTTCGGCTCTGATTACAGTAATTAACAGGAAAAACAAAGGGCAAATAGAAAATGAAGGCGCTTATTCTTGTCGGAGGTTTTGGCACACGTTTGAGGCCACTGACACTTAGTGTCCCCAAGCCACTTGTTGATTTTGCTAACAAACCCATGATCCTGCATCAGGTAAACTTTCTTACTTGTACTTTATCTAGAACCCTTTTTCTCATCCAATCCGTGTGCTCTATGCTAACCCTGTTTCAAAGTTCTCAAGATTAACGAACATATAATTTGATACTTTTTTGGGGGGATGGGGTTAGTCTAGTCCTTTTTCATGAAAAGGAAGACTAAGAGATTGATCTTCTGTTAGGACTCTTCTCTTTGGATAGTTGATGGTTCGGACCCTTACCATCTTCCTTGTGTTGCACTGTTGCATACGTCTCAACTCTCAATTATGGGTTTATTTGTCCATGTTTTGTCAGATAGAGGCTCTTAAAGCTATTGGAGTTACCGAAGTAGTTTTGGCCATCAATTACCAACCAGAGGTAACTTAGTGATGCTTTTTTTTCAATTACATAATTTGTTTAAGACTTAAAGAAAACTGGGGCATCTGAAGTTTGGTTGTCTGTTCATTTTTGTAGGTGATGTTGAACTTCTTGAAGGACTTTGAGACAAAACTTGGAATCAAGATCACTTGCTCACAAGAGACCGAACCACTTGGCACAGCTGGCCCTCTGGCTCTTGCCAGGGACAAATTGATAGATGATTCTGGTGAGCCATTTTTCGTCCTTAACAGTGATGTCATCAGTGAATACCCACTTAAGGAAATGATTGACTTCCACAAGGCCCATGGAGGAGAGGCCTCCATAATGGTGACAAAGGTAAGATCTAAATCAAAATGTACCTTTTTGGATAATTTGCATTAGTCTTTCCACTTGTTTTGAGACTTCTAGTGAAGATTGCTCGAGTGATTTCTCATTTCATGTAGGTGGACGAGCCATCAAAGTACGGTGTGGTTGTTATGGAAGAATCAACCAGGAAGGTTGAGAAATTTGTGGAAAAACCAAAATTATTTGTTGGGAACAAAATCAATGCTGGAATTTACCTGTTGAATCCTTCAGTTCTTGATCGAATAGAGCTGAGGCCCACCTCGATTGAGAAGGAGGTCTTTCCAAAAATTGCAGCAGAACAGAAGCTCTATGCAATGGTACTGCCAGGGTTTTGGATGGACATTGGACAACCAAGGGACTATATTACCGGCCTCAGACTTTACCTGGATTCATTGAGGAAGAAATCTTCCTCTAAGTTGGCAACTGGTTCCCACATTGTGGGGAATGTTATCGTAGATGAGACAGCCAAAATTGGCGAGGGATGCTTGATCGGGCCTGATGTTGCAATTGGCCCTGGCTGTGTTGTTGAGGCAGGAGTTAGGCTCTCACGTTGCACTGTAATGCGTGGAGTCCGCATCAAGAAGCATGCTTGCATTTCCAGCAGTATCATTGGTTGGCACTCCACTGTTGGACAATGGGCACGTGTGGAGAACATGACTATCCTCGGAGAAGATGTCCATGTCAGTGATGAAATCTACAGCAACGGAGGTGTGGTTTTGCCGCACAAGGAGATCAAGTCTAGCATTTTGAAACCAGAGATTGTCATGTGAGGGCTTGTTGCTTAAATTAGTAGTCTGGTTTAGGCAGTAAGTTATCTTTGTCTCAAATGCGTTCGTTCTTTTTTTTTTTGGTCTACTTTTCTCCTACACAGTTTAAACCTCAGCTTCTGCTGCTCCGCCTGATGTGTGTCATAACGTTGGAGGGTCCGTGTCCTCTGAAATCGTTGTTGTGAAATGTGTTACTTAATGTATATAGAAATAAGTCGTCAGTTGGTTCTGGGATGTGTAATTTATTATTTATATATCATGGATGAGTTAATAAATGTATCATTTTGTTCTTTTTAATTACCTGGTCGGTGCAATATCTCTGCCATTGGTTTCTGTAATATGAACTTGTATATTCCCTAAACTATGAAAGAAAATACTGTAGGCAAAACTTGAGTTGTGATTTAAATTAAGGGTCCGTTTAGTTCGTTGATTTGAGTTTTTAATTCGAATTAAGATGTGACTTTATGTGAGTTTTTTACTGTAACAAAAAAGTTAGATGTAGTTATTTTTGAGAGTTTTTTACTTAGTAAAACTTGAATTGATAAAATAAACAGAGCCTAACAAAACAAATAGGTCAATTCTTATTTTTTTTAGTAAGCATAAATTCACAGCACAAGTTGCTAAAATTATACAAGTTCAGGGGGCTAATGCGTAAAATACCTTAAAACAAGGACTATATTGTATTTTTCTTATCATGCTATGCATGTTATATATCAGGTGTTGGATGATAATTATTCTCACTGTTAAAATTTGAATTATTTTTATTGGGGGATAGGGCACTTATCAACAAAACATATTTTTATGATTATGATCTTTTGCGACTATCTGACACCTGAAAACACGTAGCACTTTATTCCAACCTAGAACTATTGTAAGTTGTCACCAACATATAGTTCAGTTTCTGTTTTAGACAAGACGGGGTCGGTCCTAATTTACTCAGTCCTCGTCTTACAAATCGTCAAAAACTTTACAATAAATAACTAGGAAAATCGATCACCAAATGAAATATATACAAGTGGAAAAACATTGAAAAGGTTAACATTACTTCCACGTAAGACGGTCCCAAATTGATAACGCGGTTGCCTTCTGTGGTGCAAAATCAAACAAAAGCAATGTAGCAATTAATATTGGTATGAAAGTGGCCTGAAGATCCTATGGAAATTTGGGCTTAACAATTCATTAATTATGTTGGCTATCATCTCAATCACGCTCATCATATTTATGGAGGAGAGTGTGACAATTTCATGTAATCCACCTGAAATTCAAATAAACTTATCAAAGTATAATTTAACAACCAACAACAAATAGGAACAATGGGTCTCAACTTGCATATCCTACACCTTATTTTCATTTAAATTTCTTTGAATTAAATCCATTTCAGCATCTCTTTACACTATAATATTGATATTACTATATTTTTATGTGCCACACAAAGTAGACCGGCATCAATAAGGCTTTTGTTGTTATTATTATTATTATTATCTTTTGTTATAATAATAACATTTATTAATTGTTATCACTTTCTTCATAGGTACCATGTGCCAATTTCGCTCTGGTCTTTTTTATTTTAGTATCATCCATGTTTTATGGAATACAAAGTCGTCCAAACAACTATTTTTAAGTCCAATTATTTATTAGAATATACAATATTTTCCAATTTCTTAGACAAGTTAACAATATAAGTAGGCCACATTTTTCTTCATACCCCAAATTCCACCATGCTAGCACCGACAATGATAGGCTACAGAAGCAAACCCCACAAGAAAAGGAACCAAAAATGTATACGAACCAACTAAATTAGTGTTAGGTGTATTATTAGTTTTCTTGGAATTTTATATGGCCTAAGATCTTTTAAGCTTTCTTAACCTCACAAGGATCAAATGATAATGAAGGCTTTAATTATCCTTTAATGGATTTCTCAGTGAAAAGAACGTTGGAATGGTCCATAACTTGAATATTTTGGCATCATGTGATATTGTACCTGATCTCATATCCATGGACGGAACTACATGGAGCCTATGGGGCGTGCCTTCACTCACTTTTTTATCCATTTAATTTTTACTTATAATTTTATAAATATACTCCTATCAAAAATATATAACGCACCCTTAATATCCAAACAATGGGTATGTTTGAAAGTGATTCTTGGAGCCCAAAATCAATTCTCTAACCATCCACCGTTGAAATTTGTGTTTGGTAAAAACCATAAAAAGTGATTCTTAAAGAATTTTTAGAGAATTTACAGTCAAAATCAGAAACAGCACAAATGCAACTTTAGTTTTTAAATTATGCGACAATCACATTGAAGTACAATTAATGAAATTTTCATAATACCCATAATACCCCTAGAATAAATACTTGTATAATTACAGTTTACCAAACACTCAGCTACGTTTTGTAACGGTTTTTTTTTAGCACAGCAAACATCAATTTTTCTAAAATCTATAGTACTATCAAACTGGCCCAATGTCTATGTATACCTATATTTTGAGATATACATGTATTTTACAATTCAATTGGTATTTACATTCTTAAGCCCCGTTCATTTCACCAATTCGAGTTTTGCTACAGTAAAAAGCTCTCAAAAACAGTTACATCTAACTTTTTTGCTACAGTAAAAAAAACTCACATAAAATCACATATCAACTCGAATCAGCGAACTAAACGGTCTTTTAGTAAAAGAATATTGGCTCTAAAAATTATATCTAAGATGTACGTAGAAACATTAGACAAGAGAAACAATACTAAAAGAAAGAAAACAATTAATCGGAAAATAAGGAGTTGAGGAGATTAAAGTGATTACGAATTAAAGACCAGTTTTGATTAATAATTTAAATGTATCATTAAAATTCATACATACAAGGTGGTAGAGTATTCATATAAGTAAAAAAATATGTTTAAAAATCATAGAATTCAAAAGTTATGGCCGTCTTCAGTCACAGTTCTCTGATTTTTTTTCCTCCGAAACTGATGAAAACAAGTGAATTTTAGCCCAAAAAATTGGGTTGGCGGGCTACGCCCTGCCACGATTGTAGAGCTCAAAAAGAGCTTCGATTTGGTAAATTACAGGCCCATCAACGATTTCTGGATCAAAAGTTATGGCCGTCTTCAGTCACAGTTTTCCAATTCTTTATCCTCCGAAACTGATGAAAACAAGTGAATTTTGGCCCAAAAAATTGGGTTGGCGGGCTATGACCTACCACATTTGTAGAGCTCGAAAAGAGCTTCAATTTGGAATATTAAAGGCCTAGCAACGATTACTGGATCAAAAGTTATGGCCGTCTTCAGTCACAGTTCTCTGTTTTTTTTTCCTCCGAAACTGATGATAATGTCAGAATTTTGTCCCCAAAAATTGGCTTGGGGGGCTCCCCCCAGCCACATTTGTAGAGCTCGAAAAGAGCTTCGATTTAGTATATTATAGGCCCAGCAATGATTTCTGGATCAAAAGTTATACTGATGAAAACAAGTGAATTTTGGCCCAAAAAATTGGGGGGGCGGGCTACGCCCAGCCACATTTGTAGAGCTCGAAAAGAGCTTCGATTTGGTATATTATAGGCCCAGCAATGATTTCTGGATCAAAAGTTTTGGCTGTTCTCAGTCAGAGTTCTCTGATTTTTTTTCCTCTGAAACTGATGAAAACAAGTGAATTTTGGCCCAAAAAATTAGGATGGCGGGCTACGCATTACCATATTCATAGAGCTCAAAAACAGCTTCAATTTGGTATATTATTGGCCCAGCAACGGTTTCTGGATCAAAAGTTATGGTCGTCTTCAGTCACAGTTCTCTGATTGTTTTTTCCTCTGAAACTGATGAAAACAACGGAATTTTGGCCCAAAAAATTGTGTTGGCGGGCTACGCCCTACCATGTTTGTAGAGCTCGAAAAGAGCTTCGATTTGGAATATTATTGGCCCAGCAACGATTTCTGTATCAAAAGTTATGGCCGTCTTCAGTCATAGTTCTCCGATTTTTTTTCCTCCAAAATTGATGAAAACAAGTGAATTTTGGCCCAAAAAGTTGGGTTGGTGGGCTACGCCCCACCAAGTTTGTAGAGCTCGAAAAGAGCTTCGATTTTGTTTATTATATCGCTAGCAACGATTTCTCGATCAAAAGTTATGATCGTCTTCAGTCACAGTTCTCTGATTTTTTTCCTCCGAAACTTATGAAAACAAGTGAATTGTGGCCCAAAAAATTAGGTTGGCAGGCTACGCCATGCCACATTTGTAGAGCACGGAAAGAGTTTTGATTTGGTATATTATAGGCCCAGCAACAATTTCTGGATCAAAAGTTATGGCCGTCTTCAGTCATAGTTCGTCGATTTTTTTTCCTCGGAAACTGATGAAAACAAGTGAATTTTTGCCCAAAAAATTGGGTTGGCGGGCTACACCCTGCCACGTTTGTAGAGCTTGAAAAGAGGTTCGATTTGGTATATTATAAGCTGAGCATCGATTTCAGGATCAAAAGTTATGGCCGTCTTCAGTCATAGCTCTCCCATTTTTTTTTCCTCCGAAATTGATGAAAACAAGTGAATTTTGGCCCAAAAAATTGGGTTAGTAGGATACGCATAGCCACATTTGTAGACCACAAAAAGAGCTTCGATTTGGTATATTATAGGCCCAGCAACGATTTCTGGATCAAAAGTTATGGCCGTCTTCTGTCACAGTTCTCTGATTTTTTTTCCTCCGAAAGTGAAGAAAACAAGTGAATTTAGGCCCAAAAAATTGTGTTAGTGGGATACGCCCAGCCACATTTGTAGAGCTCGAAAAGAGCTTCAATTTGGTATATTATAGGCCCAGCAACAATTGCTGGATCAAAAGTTATGGCCGTCTTTTGTCACAGTTCTCTGATTTTTTTTCCTCCGAAACTGATGAAAACAAGTGAATTTTGGCCCAAACAATTAGGTTGGTAGGCTACGTGCTGCCACATTTGTAGAGCTTGAAAAGAGCTTCGATTTGGTATATTATTCGCCCAGCAACGATTTCTGGATCAAAAGTTATGGCCGTGTTCAGTCACTGTTGTCCACTTTTTTTCCTCCGAAACTTATGAAAGCAAGTGAATTTTGGCCCAAAAAGTTGAGTTGGCGGGCACCGCCCAGCCACGTTTGTAGAGATTGAAAAGCGCTTTGATATGGTATATTATAGGCACAGCAATGATGTATGTATCAAAAGTGATGGCCATCTTCAGTCACAGTTCTCTGATTTTTTTTCCTCCGAAACTGATGAAAACAAGTGAATTTTGGTGCAAAAAATTAGGTTGGCGGGTGACGCCCTACCACATTTGTACAGCTCGAAAAGCGCTTCGATTTGGTATATTATAGGCCCAGCAACGATTTCTAGATCAAAATTTTTGGCCGTCTTCAGTCACAGTTCTCTGATTTTTCTTCCTCTGAAACTGATGAAAACAAGTGAATTTTGCCCCAAACAATTAGGTTGCTAGGCTACGTCCTGCCACGTTTGTAGAGCTTGAAAAGAGCTTCGATTTGGTATATTATAGGCCCAGCAACGATTTCTGGATCAAAAGTTATGGCCGTCTTCTGTCACAGTTCTCTGATTTTTTTTCCTCCGAAAGTGAAGAAAACAAGTGAATTTAAGCCCAAAAAATTATGTTAGTGGGATACGCCCAGCCACATTTGTAGAGCTCGAAAAGAGCTTCGATTTGGTATATTATAAGCCCAGCAACAATTGCTGGAGCAAAACTTATGGCCGTCTTTTGTCACAGTTCTCTGATTTTTTTTCCTCCGAAACTGATGAAAACAAGTGAATTTTGGCCCAAATAATTAGGTTAGTAGGCTACGTCCTGCCACGTTTGTAGAGCTTGAAAAGAGCTTCGATTTGGTATATTATTGGCCCAGCAACGATTTCTGGATCAAAAGTTATGGCCGTGTTCATTCACTGTTGTCCGCTTTTTTTCCTCCGAAACTTATGAAAACAAGTGACTTTTGGCCCAAAAAGTTGAGTTGGCGGGCAACGCCCAACCACATTTGTAGAGATCGAAAAGCGCTTCGATATGGTATATTATAGGCACAGCAACGATTTCTGTATCAAAAGATATGGCCATCTTCAGTCACAGTTCTCCAATTTTTTTTCCTCCGAAACTGATAAAAACAAGTGAATTTTAGCGCAAAAAATTAGGTTGGCGGGTGACGCCCTACCACATTTGTAGAGCTCGAAAAGCGCTTCGATTTGGTATATTATAGGCCCAGCAACGATTTCTAGATCAAAAGTTTTGGCCGTCTTCAGTCACAGTTCTCTGATTTTTCTTCCTCCGAAACTGATGAAAACAAGTGAATTTTGGCCCAAACAATTAGGTTGGCAGGCTACACCCTGCCACGATTGTAGAGCTTGAAAAGAGCTTCAATTTGGTAAATTATTAGCCCAGCAATGATTTCTGAATCAAAAGTTATGGCCGTCTTCAGTCACTGTTGTCCGTTTTTTTTCCTCCAAAACTGATGAAAACAAGTGAATTTTGGCCCAAAAAGTTGGGTTGGCGGGCTACGCCCAGCCACGTTTGTAGAGATAAAAAAGCGCTTCGATATGGTATATTATAGGCACAGCAACGATTTCTGGATCCAAAGTGATGGCCGTCTTCAGTCACAGTTCTCCGATTTTTTTTCCTCCGAAACTGATGAAAACAAGTGAATTTTGGTGCAAAAAATTAGATTGGTGGGTGACGCCCTACCACATTTGTAGAGCTCGAAAGGTGCTTCGATTTGGTATATTATAGGTCCAGCAACGATTTATGGATCAAAAGTTATGGCCGTCTTCAGTCACAGTTCTCTGATTTTTTTCCTCCGAAACTGATGAAAACAAGTGAATTTTGGCGCAAAAAATTAGATTGGTGGGTGACGCCCTACCACATTTGTAGAGCTCGAAAGGTGCTTCGATTTGGTATATTATAGGTCCAGCAACGATTTATGGATCAAAAGTTATGGCCGTCTTCAGTCACAGTTCTCTGATTTTTTTCCTCCGAAACTGATGAAAACAAGTGAATTTTGGCGCAAAAAATTAGATTGGTGGGTGACGCCCTACCACATTTGTAGAGCTCGAAAGGTGCTTCGATTTGGTATATTATAGGTCCAGCAACGATTTATGGATCAAAAGTTATGGCCGTCTTCAGTCAGAGTTCTCCGATTTTTTTCCTCCGAAACTGATGAAAACAAGTGAATTTTGGCCCAAAAAATTGAGTTGGCAGGCTACGTCCTACCACGTTTGTAGAGTTGAAAAAGAGCTTCGATTTGGCATATTATAGGCCCAGCAAAAATATCTGGATTAAAAGTTATTACCGTCTTCAGTCACAGTTCTCTGATTGTATTTCCTCTGAAACTGATGAAAACAAGTGAATTTTGGCCCAAACAATTGGGTTGGCCGGCTACGCCCAGCCATGTTTGTAGAGCTCAAAAAGAGCTTCGATTTGGTACATTATTGGCCCAGCACCAATTTCTGGATCAAAAGTTATGGTCGTCTTCATTCACAGTTCTCTAATTTTTTTTCCTCCGAAACTGATGAAGACAAGTGAATTTGGCCCAAAAAATTGGGTTGGCGTACTACGGCCTGCCACGTTGGTAGAGGTCGAAAAGAGCTTCGATTTGGTATATTATAGGCCCAGCAACAATTTCTGGATTAAAAGTTATGGCCGTCTTCAATCACAGTTGTACAATATTTTTTTCTCCGAAACAAATGAAAACAAGTGAATTTTGGCCCAAAAAATTGGGTTGGCAGGCTACGCCCAGCCATGTTTGTACAGCTCGAAAAGAGTTTCGATATGGTACATTATAGGCCCAGGAACGATTTCTGGATCAAAAGTTATGGCCGTATTCAGTCACAGTTCTCTGATTTTTTTTCCTCCGAAACTGATGAAAACAAGTGACTTTTGGCCCAAAAATTTGGGTTCGCGGGCTGCGCCCTACCACGTTTGTAGAGCTCGAAAAGGGCATCAATTTGGTATATTATAGGCCCAGTAATTATTTCTGGATCAAAAGTTATTGCCATCTTCAGTCATAGTTCTCTGATTTTTTTTCCTCTGAAACTGATGAAAACAAGTAAATTTTGGTCGAAAAAATTAGGATGGCGGGCTACGCTCTACAACGTTTGTAGAGCTCGAAAACAGCTTCAATTTGGTATATTATTGGCCTAGCAACGGTTTCTGGATCAAAAGTTATGGCCGTCTTCAGTCACAGTTCTCTGATTTTTTTCCTCCGAAACTAATGAAAACAACTGAATTTTGCACCAAAAAATTGTGTTGGCGGGCTCCGCCCTGTCACGTTTGTAGACCTCGAAAGGTGCTTCGATTTGGTATATTATTGGCCCAGCAACGATTTCTGGATCAAAAGATATGGCCTTGTTCAGTGACAGTTCTACGAGTTTTTTTCCTCTGAAACTGATGAAAACAAGTGAATTTTGCCCCAAAAAGTTGGGTTGGCGGGCTACGCCCCACCACGTTTGTAGAGCTCGAAAAGGGCTTCGATTTGGTACATTATAGGGCCAGCAACGATTTCTCGATCAAAAGTTATGGTCGTCTTCAGTCACAGTTCTACGATTTTTTTTCCTCCGAAGGTGATGAAAACAAGTGAATTTTGGCCCAAAAAGTTAGGTTGGTGGGCTATGCCCAGCCATGTTTATAGCACTAAAAAAGTGCTTCAATTTCGCATATTAAAGGCCCAGCAACGATATCTGGATTAAAAGTTATGGTCGACTTCAATCACAGTTCTCCGATTATTTTTCCTCCGAAACAGATGAAAACAAGTGAATTTTAGCCCAAAAAATTGGGTTGGTGGGCTACACCCTACCACGTTTGTGGAGCTCAAAAAGTGCATCGATTTGGTATATTCTAGGCCCAGTAACGATTTCTAGATCAAAAGTTATCGCCGTCTTCAGTCACAGTTTCCTGATTTTTTTTCCTCCGAAACTGATGAAAACAACTGAATTTTGGCCCAACAAATTGTGTTGGCGAGCTACGCCCCGCCACCTTTGTAGAGCTTGAAAAGTGCTTTGATTTGGTATATTATTGGCCCAGCAACGATTTTTGGATCAAAAGTTATGGCTGTCTTCAATCATAGTTCTACGAGTTTTTTTCCTCCGAAACTGATGAAAACAAGCGAATTTTGGCCCAAAAAGTTAGGTTGGCGGGGTACGGCCCACCACGTTTGTAGAGCTCGAAAAGTGCTTCGATTTGGTATATTATAGGGCCAGCAATGATTTCTCAATCAAAAGTTATGGTCGTCTTCAGTCACAGTTCTCTAATTTTTTTCCTCAGAAACTGATGAAAAGAAGTAAATTTTGGCCGAAAAAATTAGGATGGCAGGCTACGCTCTACCACGTTTGTAGAGCTCGAAAACAGCTTCAATTTGGTATATTATTGGCCCAGCAACGGTTTCTGGATCAAAGGTTATAGCCGTCTTCAGTCACAGTTCTCTGATTCTTTTCCTCCGAAACTGATGAAAAGAACTAAATTTTGCACCAAAAAATTGTGTTGGCGGGCTACGCCCTGCCACGTTTGTAGAGCTCGAATAGTGCTTTGATTTGGTATATTAATTGCCCAGCAACGATTTCTGGATCAAAAGTTATGGCCGTCTTCTGTCACAGTTCTACGAGTTTTTTTCCTCCGAAACTGATGAAAACAAGTGAATTTTGGCCCAAAAAGTTGGGTTGGCGGGCTACGCGCCACCACATTTGTAGAGCTCGAAAAGGGCTTCGATTTGGTATATTATAGGGCCAACAACGATTTCTCGATCAAAAGTTATGGTCGTCTTCAGTCACAGTTCTCCGATTTTTTTTCCTCCGAAAGTGATGAAAACAAGTGAATTTTGGCCCAAAAAGTTGGGTTGGTTGGCTATGCCCAGCCATGTTTATAGAGCTCGAAAAGAGCTTCAATTTCACATATTATAGGCCCATCAACGATATCTGGATTAAAAGTTATGGTTGTCTTCAGTCACAGTTCTCCGATTATTTTTCCTCCGAAACAGATGAAAACAAGTGAATTTTGGCCCAAAAAATTGGGTTGGTGGGGACACCCTACCACGTTTGTAGAGCTCAAAAAGTGCATCGATTTGGTATATTATAGGCCCAATAACGATTTCTAGATCAAAAGTTATGGCCGTCTTCAGTCACAGTTCTCTGATTTTTTTTCCTCCGAAACTGATGAAAACAACTGAATTTTGGCCCAACAAATTGTGTTGGCGAGCTACGCCCTGCCATGTTTGTAGAGCTCGAAAAGTGCTTCGATTTGGTATATTATTGGCCCAGCAACGATTTCTAGATCAAAAGTTATGGCCGTCTTCAATCATAGTTCTACGAGTTTTTTTCCTCCGAAACTGATGAAAACAAGCGAATTTTGGCCCAAAAAGTTGGGTTGGCTGGGTACGGCCCACCATGTATGTAGAGCTCGAAAAGTGCTTCGATTTGGTATATTATAGGGCCAGCAATGATTTCTCGATTAAAAGTTATAGTCGTCTTCAGTCACAGTTCTCTAATTTTTTTTCTTCCGAAACTGATGAAAACAAGTAAATTTTGGCCGAAAAAATTAGGATGGCGGGCTACGCTCTACCACGTTTGTAGAGCTCAAAAACAGCTTCAATTTGGTATATTATTAGCCCAGCAACGGTGTCTGGATCAAAAGTTATGGCCGTCTTTTCGACCCATCCCGGCCCCTAAGCTGGCCCCTAGGCGCCTCTCTACGTGGGCCAGGGGTTTTTTGAGAGCGTTTTACTTTTTGTCATTTTTTGAATCCATTTTTTCTGGCATGCCAAGAAAAATGTAAGGATCATGTCTGCGGAATTGTATTCATTTTTTACGTTGTTTTTATTTTTTTATATTTTTTAAAGACTAAAAATAAAGAAAATCATAAAAAAAAGATATTCAACAAAATATGGTGCCGCTTGTGGCGTTAATTCTGAAAAATCATACACTAATTTTAGAACGCAAAACATAACTTAAAATGTAAATTTTTGACCAATCCCAGCCCCTGAGCTGCCCTGAGTGCCCCTCTACGTCGACTGGGGGCTTTTTGACAGCGTTTCACTTTTTTGTCAATTTTTGAGGCCATTTTTTTACATGCCTAGAAAAATGTAAGGATCGTGTGTGCAAAATTACATTATTTTTTTATGTCATTTTTATTTTATTATATTTTTTAAAGACAAAAAATTATAAAATTATAAAATATAGAATATTCATCAAAAAATGGTGCCGCTTATTGCATTAATTCTAAAAAATCATATATTAATTTCAGAATGCAAAACATAAATAAAAATGTAAATTTTTTACCCATCCTGGCCCCTGAGCTGGCCCCTGGCGCCCCACTACGCGGGCCGAGGGCTTTTTGCCAGCGTTTTACTTTTTTTTTGTCATTTTGTGAGGCCATTTTTTTCTGG
Source organism: Morus notabilis (assembly GCF_000414095.1). Lineage (NCBI taxonomy): Eukaryota > Viridiplantae > Streptophyta > Magnoliopsida > Rosales > Moraceae > Morus > Morus notabilis. The sequence goes on from NW_010360565.1 coordinate 287,362, forward strand.
CATGCCTAGAAAAATGTAAGGATCACGTCTGCAAAATGTCATTATTTTTTTACCTCATTTTTATTTTATTATATTTTTTCTAGACGAAAAATAAAAAAATCATAAAAAATAGAATATTCACCAAACAGTGCTGCCGCTTGTTGCATTAATTCTTAAAAACCATATATTAATTTTAGAATGCAAAACATAAATAAAAATGTAAATTTTTGACCCATCTCGGTCGCTGAGCTGGCCCTTGGGCGCCCTACTACGCGGGCCGGGGACTTTTTGACTGCGTTTTACTTTTTTATCATTTTTTGAGGCCATTTTTTTCCTGCATGCCTAGAAAAATGTAAGGATTGTGTCTGAAAAATTTCATTAATGTTTGGCGTCATTTTTATTTTATTTTTTATATACGAAAAATAACGAAAATCATAAAAATAGAATATTGATCAAACAATGATGCCGCTTGTTGCATTAATTCTTAAAAACCATATATTAATTTTAGAATGCAAAACATAAATAAAAATGTAAATTTTTTACCCATCCCGGCCGCTGAGCTAGCCCCAGGACGCCCCACTACGCGGGCCGGGGGCTTTTTGACCGTGTTTTACTTTTTTTGTCATTTTTAGGCCATTTTTTTGGCACGCCTAGGAAAATATAAGGATCGTGTCAGTAAAATTTCATTATGTTTTGACGTCGTTTTTATTTTATTATATTTTTTAAAGATGAAAAATAAAGAAAATAATATTCATAAAAAAATGGTGTCGCTTGTTGTATTAATTCCTAAAAATCGTATATTAATTTTAGAATGCATAACATAAATAAAGATATTAATTTTGGACCCATCCCGGCCCCTGAGCTGGCCCCTGGGTGCCCTACTTCGCGAGCCGGGGGCTTTTTGACAGCGTTTTACTTTTATTTGTTATTTTTTTTAGGACATTTTCTTCTGGCATGCCTAGAAAAATGTAAGGATCGTGTTTGTAAAATTTTATTATTTTTTGACGTCATTTTTATTTTATTATATTTTTAAAGACGAAAAATAAAGAAAATCATAAAAAATAGAATATTCATCAAACAATGGTGCCGTTTGTTGCATTAATTCTTAAAAATTATATATTAATTTTAGAATACAAAACATGAATAAAAATGTAAATTTTTGACTTATCCCGACCCTTAAGTTGGCCCCTGGGCGCCCCATTACGCGGGCCGGGAGCTTTTTGACAACGTTTTACTTTTTTGTCATTTTTAGGCCATTTTTTTGGCACGCCCAGAAAATATAAGGATGAAACAAACATACCCACATTTAAAATTTAAAAAAAAAAAAAAAAGGTTTAAAAGAAAAAACTACCCTACCGTAATTCCATTTACACTATCCATAGCATATTTTGTGATCCACTAGATATGCATCGACCGGTCGAAATTAAAGATTTCATTAGGTCTGCCAAATACTACCCTAAACTCAATCCGGAATTCTTGGAATTTGATGCACCTCGTGCACCATTAGAGGACTAGGTTTTTATTTTTTATTTTTATTTATTTATTTTATGTTATCTGAAACCAAGACCAGCATGAGCATGCCAAAAAAATGTGACAAATTGGCAGTAATTCATAGTTTCTTTTGGAGTAACAGAGTATTTGGGCAGGAACAAGATATTAGTTGTATAAATTTAGTACTATTTTTCAGCCAAACAAAATAACATTGGTACCGCACATTAAATTTTAATCACTTGCCAACTGATATTTCACCAAGTAAATTATAATATGATTACACTGAAGATATTTATAAACACATTACATGAAAAAATAATACTTAAGGTGTGAATTTCTTATAGGCTTCAACTGACCGCTGAGCCTGAGGTGATTTCTACTTTCTTTTAACCACCTTTTTAGCTGCTCCAACCACATTTTCAGCTTCTGCTTGGTTTTCAATCCTAGCAAATACTGGTTTAGGTTGTGCCATTACCTGACCTCCCTTTAGCCCACCCCACTTGGTCTCGCTCTGCAATGCAAAACCAGTCGTCAGATCACAAGAGAATGGTACATATCAATGATTTACTATATAAATAAGCATGTCTAGAAAAATAGAAGTATTCATGATTACAAAGTCATGAGAAAGAGAGAGAGAGAGAGAGAGAGAGACCCAGGTTACAGCATCAAATTGGTCCTTGGTGAAGCCAAGCTGTGAGTATATTCTCCAACATAAACTTGGTGCCACTGGTGATAATGCAATTGCTATAATCCTCATGGTTTCTAATATAATTACAAGGTCCTGATCCAAATGGGAAAACTCAGTTTAAAAAAACCCAAAGAATGCAGGAACAATCCAGCCTTATTGCAGTCCAAAAAAAATAAAAACAAAAAACAACAAAACACTTGAGACACTGGATATTGACAATCAATTAGTTCGCTTAAACATGAGAGTGAGCCGAGATGATTCAAAACTTGGATTTGTTTAACCTCGAAAAAGCTTTGACTATTGTTTGGAACGAATTATACTGGTGTGAAGAGACGTTTCAGGCAAAGTACGGAAATGCTGAAAAGATGGGTAATCATGTATGCTTTTACAAACCTTTGCAGCAGATTCAGCAGCAGCACCCCCTTGCCTAAAGAGGGACCATGGTGCTCGCTCGTCCATGTACAGATTTCCGGCATTACCAATCTCTAGCACAGCCTCACAAGCAGATGATAGTAAGAGATTTTCATAATGAACTCGAGCTTTTTTGACCTAGTAAAACAATCATTAAAAAAAAAAAGAAGTTATGAAAGTATACTATCTATAGCTGCCTCAAACCAAAAGGTTGCTGACAAGCTGTCAATCTGAGGTATTACAACTATAGGTTTATGTGGAAATCCGGATTCTTTGTGATCTCTAGGATCCGGATCTTCTCTGATTTATAGAGGAGTGCTAGCTGTAAAGTAATTGTAATTAGTTTCCTAGAATAGAGGATTTGGTATTCATTCATCGTTTCCTATTTTAGGTAGTTTCTAGTTTATGTTTCTCATTGTAATCCTATTTATTGGTTGTAATATTGAACCAGAAATAATGAGAATTTCATTCACAATTTCTCACATGGTATTAGAGCACTCTCTGAACCTCTAAAAAATTTCCGATGACCAAGTACGGGATGGCTAGTGAAAAGTTAACCGAGCCCTCCACTGAAGGATCATCGAAACCAGAGGCAGCCGTTAGAGGCAGCCATGATGGATCTGAGAGTATCCAAATTCCCATTACAGGACACAAATTAAATGCGAATAACTATCTCCAATGGTCACAATCTGTCAAGATGTTCATCTGCGGCCGAGGAAAGGATGAGTACCTCACAAGAGAAATCGTTCCTCCAAAGAATGGTGATCTGAAGTACAGAACATGGAAGGTGGAGAACAACTTGGTAATGTCCTGGCTAATTAATTCTATGACTAATGAAATTGGCGAGAATTTTCTTTTCTACAGCACGGCACAGGAAATCTGGGAGGCAGCTAAGGAATTCTATTCCAGCAAGGAAAATACCTCAGAGATATTTGAGACTGAGAGCAGTCTTCATGATCTTCGGCAAGGGGATCTTAATGTCACTCAATATTATGGCATTTTAACTCGCCATTGGCAACGACTTGATGTATTTGAGGAACATCATTGGGAATGTCCTAGTGATGCAAAGAAATTCAGAGAGATAGTGGAAAAGAAAAGGATATTCAAGTTTCTTATGGGACTTAATAAGAATCTTGATGAGGTTCGGGGGAGAATTCTGGGAATGAAACCCCAGCATCCGTGTAGCCTTCTCCGAGGTGCGAAGAGAAGAGAGCAGGAAGAAGGTGATGATGGGGGATGTTTTGGGTAATCCAACCGTAGATCAAAGTTCAGCCCTTACTGCTAGAGGTTTTCAACCTAACAGCAGTGACAATCGGGGAAAGAAGGGAAGAGCATGGTGTGAGCACTGCAGAAAACCTGGCCATACCCGAGATACCTGCTGGAAGATCCATGGCAAGCCTGCAGATTGGAAACCCTCAAGACCTGCTCCTGACAGAGAAAGCCGTGGCAATCATGCTGCAGCAGAAGAAGGAACACCTTCCATCGAATCAAGTCCTTTCAACAAAGAACAACTTGAGACCCTACAGAAAATGTTCTCACAGCAGGATATCAGTCACAATATCATCGGAACAGGATCAGTAGCACAAAAAGGTAATCACATTAGTGTTTTTTCTGTAAAATCCGAAAATCCAAAGTCATGGATTGTGGATTCGGGAGCCTCCGATCATATGACAGGAGATATCTCAATGTTTCACAAGTACAATCCATGTCAAGAAAATGTTACAGTGACAATAGCTTATGGATCTCACTCTAGAGTAGCCGGAACAAGTTCTATTATTATTTCAAAGGACCTTAGTCTAAATTTTGTCCTCTATGTCCCGAATCTTGATTGTAATCTCTTGTCCATTAGCAAGATAACTCGAGAACATAACTGTGTTGCTAAGTTTTCTTCAAATGTGTGTGAATTTCAGGATTTGACTTCGGGGAGGACGATTGGCAATGCTAAGGTGCAGTCCGGACTATTTCTTCTTAAAGCTGAGGGATCTCCTAGAGGACAAACTCATAGTGCAGTACGTGTTGAGTAAAATAAAAGCCTTTTTTCCTCCAATAAAGACAATACTATTATGTTGTGGCACTATAGATTAGGCCACCCTAATTTCTTGTATCTTCAAAAACT
>NW_010360565.1:292589-347813 GCF_000414095.1 Morus notabilis
CAAATACACGTCTCTTATCCAACCTTCCCATGAAAATCTTTGGTTGCTCCACTTTTGTCCATATATATGCCCAACACAGAAGTAAACTTGATCCAAAGTCACTAAAATGCATCTTTGTTGGGTACTCTTCCAATCAAAGGGGGTATAAATGCTATTCACCTGTCACAAGGAAGTTCTATAACACCATGGATGTTACATTCTTTAAGCAACAACCTTTTTACAAAATTGGTATGCAGGGGGAGAACTATACTCAAGAATACCAATCTTGGGATATTAATACCCTGGAATCATCTCCAGCCATCCCTTCCGAATCATCTCCAGCCCTCAATTCCAAATCATCTCCAGCTCTCAATTCCGATATCTCAGAATCTTCAATTCTTCAATCCAGTCAACTTCAACCCAAGCTCGGGTTATCCCAACCAGTCCAAACAGAGTCACCTCAACAAAGTCAGGACCTTACTTCAGCCACTCAATTTGAATCTCATTCCCAGGCAGAATTCCAAACACCTCCTGCAACAAAAGAGTTCCATGTTTACACTAGGAGACCCAAAGCTCAAGAAGGAAGAGAAAGGCAGACACCTTATCAGAACCATGAATTCAATCCGAATCTTGAATCTCAGAATTCACCAGGTAACACTAGTTCTGAACTCACACCTGTCAATCCTCCTATTGATGATAGACCTATTGCCTGGAGAAAAGGAAAAAGGTCATGCACTGATCATCCAATTTACAATTTTGTGTCATATAAAGGATTGTCACCTAGTCACTGTGCCTTTGTTAGCAATCTTGACAAAATACAGATTCTGAGCTCAATACATGAAGCACTCAAAGTACCAGAGTGGAAGGGAGCTGTTTTGGAAGAAATTCAGGCTCTTTGAAAAGAATGGAACTTGGGAAATATTGGAGTTACTAGCAGACAAACGCCCGGTTGGTTGTAAATGGATCTTCACAATCAAACACAATGTTGATGGCAGTATAAACAGATTTAGGGCTCGACTTGTTGCTAAGGGGTTTACTCAATCTTACGGAATTGATTACCAGGAGACCTTTGCCCCTGTTGCAAAACTTAATACAGTTCGGGTGTTACTTTCTCTTGCTTCAAATCTAGACTGGCCGCTATTTCAGCTTGATGTAAAGAATGCTTTCCTCAACGGGGATTTAGAAGAAGAAGTGTACATGGAGATACCACCAGGATTTGAGAGTGGAACAACATCCAACAAAGCGTGCAAACTCAAAAAGTCGCTATATGGCCTAAAGCAATCACCAAGGGCATGGTTTGACAGGTTCACTAAAGCTGTAAAAGGATTTGGGTATGATCAATGTCAGACAGATCACACTATGTTCGTCAAACATGCAGCCTCTACAAAAAAGGCAATTCTCATTGTGTATGTGGACGACATAATTCTGACTGGAGACAGTTTGGAAGAAATAACCAAACTGAAGAGTTTTTTAGCAAGGGAATTTGAGGTCAAGGACTTGGGGACACTTAAGTACTTTCTAGGAATGGAGGTAGCCCGTTCAAGAAAGGGAATTTCAGTAGTTTCTCAGCGAAAGTATGTGCTAGACTTGTTGAACGAAACAGGGATGCTTGGATCCAAGCCTGCTGACACTCCTATGGATCCCAACATAAAACTGGGAAGAAAGGATGACAGCGCACCAGTTGACAAAGGAAGGTATCAAAGGTTAGTTGGGAAACTCATTTATCTCTCCCACACTAGACCAGATATTAGTTTTGCTGTTAGTATGGTGAGCCAATTTATGAATGACCCAACAGAAGAACACATGGAGGCAGTATACAGGATCCTGAGATACTTAAAAATGACACCAGGTCAAGGATTATTCTTTAAAAGGTCTGAAAGGAGGGAGATTGAGATCTACACTGATGCAGATTGGGCTGGGTCTGTTACAGATAGAAGATCAACTTCCGGATATTGTACATATGTCTGGGGTAACCTAGTTACATGGCAAAGCAAGAAGCAGCCAATAGTGTCTCGAAGCAATGCGGAGGCAGAGTTCAGGGCACTAGCTCATGGTATCTGTGAAGGAATGTGGTTGAAGGGGGTACTTTGTGAACTAAAGATTCCCATTGCAAAACCTATGAGAGTGTTATGCGACAATCAGTCAGCTATCAGCATAGCAAAGAATCCGGTTCATCACGACAGAACAAAGCATGTCGAGATTGACAGACACTTTATCAAAGAGAAGATAGAGGCTGAAACGATATCACTCCAATACATTCCAATCACTCAACAAATAGCAGATATTCTAACTAAGGCCATACCCAGGAAGTTTTTTGATGAACTTAATTCCAAGCTAGAATTGCTCAACATCTACAACCTAGCTTGAGGGGGAGTGTGGAAATCCGGATTCTTTGTGATCTCTAGGATCCGGATCTTCTCTGATTTACAGAGGAGTGCTAGCTGTAAAGTAATTGTAATTAGTTTCCTAGAATAGAGGATTTGGTATTCATTCACCATTTCCTATTTTAGGTAGTTTCTAGTTTATGTTTCTCATTGTAATCCTATTTATTGGCTGTAATATTGAACCAGAAATAATGAGAATTTCATTCACAATTTCTCACAGTTTACAAAACGAATCAGGGCTCAGAGCTAATTAGAAAGACGTGACACAATACGTTTTAATAACTTCACTTTTTTTTTCTCTTTTTGATGGATTACTCGTCCATCGCATCTTGCTTATGTATTTTTCTTTGTTTCAATGAAGTTTTATCTTTACCGAAGTAAATAAATAAATAACAACTTTACCAATTTTTCTACATCTTCCACGAATCTAGTTCCTTCAGCTGCAATACTTGAATCAACAACCAAAGTTGATTGACAGTTCTTCTTTAGAAGTCCTAAAGTACGGTTAAGCAGATTTCCTGCAAATTAAGGGTACAGAGCTTCAAAATCCAAACAGGGATAAACTAATTAGAAAATATAATATCAACGGAAAAGAATTCTGACTTGAAATTAACGCGATACCTATAGTGTTAGCAAGATGTGCATTCACTGTGTTGATAAAACGGTCTTCTGAATAGTCTCCATCCCCACCAAATTCTACCTCCCTCAGAAAGAAGTATCTGACTGCATCTGAGCCAAATTTATTGACCAAATCATTCGGTTCGATTGTATTCCCTAGTGATTTTCCCATCTTCATACCATCCTATATTACAATAAAAAGCATTGCTGGATGAAGTAAAAAATTAGGTGAATGGAACAAAAATTAAAATCTCTAGCTACCTTACAAAGATATTTTCAATTCAACTTGACTGACAATTACCTTCTATCCAAAAACATGAATTCTAGAAAGACCATATTAGTACCCCGAATCATCTTCACAACCAGAAAGGCAGAAACCAAGGACTAAACCAGTTGCAGAACTCCCCCCTCCTTTCTTTCTGGGAATGGGGGAAAGTTCATTTGATGAAGCATAAAAATATAACACGGCCGCGACTTTGTAGATGATATATGATGAACAAAAGTTTACATGACAAACAACTAGCCCTATGATTTTGATTTCAGTAGCTCTCTCTAGAGATTCTTTTGTTTGTGAAAAGCAATTTCATATCAAGATACTTTCAAAGAAAACCATAAATTTCATGCTAAAAGTAAAATACCTTTGTCAAGAATCCATGGCCAAACACCATTTTGGGAAGGTCTAGTCTCGCAGACATTAACATCGCTGGCCAATAAACTGCATGGAAGCGTAAAATATCCTATAGACAACGTAAATATCCAAGTATCATATGAAGTAGCCTTGTGCAAGTAATAATAAGAAATAACAATGTTAAAAACTACCTTCAAAGTGCAAACATAAGGAGAAAGCACATTTGCAAGACAAACAAAAGCAAACCGGAAGAATATAACCATTTTTCAAATAATTTTGGAGAAAATGACCCCAAATCTCATTTTGATTTTGACATACACCATCTACTCCAGTGAATGTAACAACAACAATTAATATTATCGCAAACAATACTCTGGTGATCTGCGATGAGTTTGAGAAGGAATAAATGAAAGTCATAAAGTATTACTAATAGACTATAAAGAAAGTTAGAAAATTAAACTATTGCATGCGCTAGAGAGAGAAGTTCTCCCTTCTCTCTAGAATTCTAGGAGTCATCTTGTTTCATTTACTCATGATTCATAATGGCTAACACAGCCCAGAAATTTAGAACTAGACATATAAGGTTTTCGTTTTGACATTTCAGAAAGAACTCGTCTAGCTAGTTTCAACCTCGACGTGAATTTGGGAGGTGTTGCATGGCTACTCGAGACAGTGACTCAAGCAATCGATGCAGGGAGGAACGCTTCATTCCAGAAGAAATTCAGGGGATCGTCTTATCTCTTTTTGGTCGAAATTAAGTGGAACAAAAGAGGGAGCATCTTGAAGGTCATGAAGATTAATTGTTATTCCCGAAGAGTGGAAGGACCTCAGAGGTTGTTTGGCTGACATTTTTGGGAAGGAGAAGACCAGTAATAGACAAGAACCAGCCAACTTCAAGCACACTGATGCTAAAACATGGAAATTCAGGAACAGATTGAAGAACGAATGGGATTTTATAAAGAAAGTCATAGAAAGCAGGTTGGTTATATACAGGAACAGATTGAAGAACGAATGGGATTTTATAAAGAAAGTTATAAAAAGCAGGTGGAAAAGAATCACTGAGTAGTTCCAGTGGCTGCAGAGAATAAATGATCCATAGATGTGACATTTTCTGAGAGCTTTTCACTGTAGCAGAAAAAGTTAGATGTGACATTTTCTGAGAGCTTTTTACTATAGAAACCTAAAACTGAAAACTCGGATCGGTGAAATGAACGAGACCTTAGAAGATCTCGCCGGAGAAGATGATGAGGTAGAGGACAATTGGAAACGTGGCAATATTTCGGCTGTGAGACTAATACAGCGTGGAAAAGAGGTCGATGGCAAGAACGTCAGTTCGAAAATCAAGAAAAATATGGAGGATCAAGGAAAAATCTGGAATACAAGGACAAACTGAAAAGTCCCTCGAGAAGTGGAGCCATGCAGATAAAACGGTGGTTAGAGAGGCAAGGCAAGGGCGCCGAATGCCGATATTCAATAAATGGGAGGGTCCCACCCTAAACGGTGAAAACAAAAAGGCAATTTTAGAAGACTCCATCGAAACAACAAACCCTTTCGATGCCTTGGAGTTGCTTTGATTATACCGCAAAGAAGTGCGCTTCTAAAGGAAAAAAGGACATTTTAGATAAAATCCCAAGCAGATCGAAATCATTTATTTCAGAAAAGGATGCAAACAAGTCTCAGAGCCTAATAATACAGATTTGTTTCCACGTGGGGGAAAATTTTCACCAAACCGACTTAACGAAAATGACTTGCAGTTGGATAAAATCGTTAAGACAAGAGCAAAGCTATAGAGTCTCAAGAATATCTCCGAAGAAACATGATTTATTTTCACATGGGGAAACTTTTGACCAAACCGACTTGAGGAAAATGACATACAGTAGGATAAAATAGTTGAGACGAGCAAAACCATAGTCTCAAGAATATCTCTAAAGAATCATGATTTGTTTTCACGTGGCGGAAAATTTTAACCAAACCGACCTAAGGAAAATGACTTGCAGTTGGATAAAATCATTGAGGCAAGAGCAAAACCATAGAGGCTCAAGAATATCTCCAAAGAATCGTGATTTCTTTTCACGTGGGGGAAAATTTTGAACAAACCGACTTAAGGAAAATGACTTGCAGTTGGATAAAATCATTTAGACGAGCAAAACCATAGAGTCTCAAGAATATCTCCGAAGAATCGTGATTTCTTTTCACATACGGGAAAATTTTGACCAAACCAACTTAAGGAAAATAACTTGGAGTTGGATAAAATCGTTGAGACAAGAGCAAAACCATAGAATCCCTAGAATATCTCCGAAGAATCGTGATTTCATTTCACGTACAAGAAAATTTTGAACAAACCGACAGAAGGAAAATGACTTGCAGTTGGATAAAATCATTGAGACAAGAGCAAAACCATAGTCTCAAGAATATCTCCGAAGAATCGTGATTTCTTTTTACGTACGAGAAAATTTTGAACAAACTGACTTAAGGAAAATGACTTGCAGTTGGATAAAATCATTGAGACAAGAGCAAAACCATAGTCTCAAGAATATCTCCGAAGAATCGTGATTTCTTTTTACGTACGAGAAAATTTTGAACAAACTGACTTAAGGAAAATGACTTGCAGTTGGATAAAATCGTTGAGACGAGCAAAACCATAGATTCTCAAGAATATCTTCGAAGAATCGTGATTTGTTTTCACGTGGGGGAAAATTTTGACCACACCGACTTCGGGAAAATGACTTGCAAATGGATAAAATCTTTGAGACAAGAGCAAAACCATAGTCTCAAGAATATCCCCGAAGAATCGTGATTTCTTTTCAAGTACGGAAAAATTTGACCAAAGCGACTTAAGGAAAATCACTTGAATTTGGATAAAATCGTTGAGACAAGAGCAAAATCATAGAGTTCCAAGAATATCTCTGAAGAATCGTGATTTCTTTTCACGTGCGGGAAAATTCTCACCAAACCGACTTAAGGAAAATGACATGCAGTTGCATAAAATTGTTGAGACAAAGAGCAAAACCATAGAGTCTCAAGAATATCTCCGAAGAATCGTGATTTCTTTTAACGTGCGGGACAATTTTGACCAAACCGACATAAGGAAAATGACTTGCAGTTCGATAAAATCATTAAGACAAGAGCAAAACCATAGTCTCAAGAATATCTCCGAAAAATCGTGATTTGTTTTCACATGGGAGAAAATTTTGACCAAACCGACTTAACGAAAATAACTTGCAGCTGGATAAAATCGTTGAGACAAGAGAAAAACCATAGAGTCCCAAGAATATCTCCGAAGAATCGTGATTTCTTTTAACGTATAGGAAAATTTTGACCAAACCGACTTAAGGAAAATGACTTGCAGTTGGATAAAATCATTGAGACAAGAGAAAAACGATAGAGATTCAAGAAGATCTCCGAAGAATCGTGATTTCTTTGCACGTACGGGAAACTTTTGACCAAACCGACTTAAGGAAAATGATTTGCTTTGAGATGAGCAATACCATAGAGTCTCAAGAATATCTCCAAAGAATCGTGATTTCTTTTCACGCACGGGAAAATTTTGACCAAACCGACAAGAAAATGACTTGCAGTTGGATAAAATCGTTGAGACACGAGCAAAACCATAGAGTCCCGAGAATATCTCTGAAGAATCGTGATTTGTTTTCACGTGCGGGAAAATTTTGACCAAACCGACTTAAGGAAAACGACTTGCAGTTGGATAAAATCATTGAGACGAGCAAAACCAAAGATTCTCAAGAATATCTTCGAAGAATCGTGATTTGTTTTCACGTGGGGGAAAATTTTGACAACACCGACTTAGGGAAAATGACTTGCAGTTGGATAAAATCTTTGAGACAAGAGCAAAACCATAGAGTCCCAAGAATATCTCTGAAGAATCGTGATTTGTTTTCACGTGCAGGAAAATTCTCACCAAACTGACTTAAGGAAAATGACTTGCAGTTGCATAACATTGTTGAGACAAAGAGCAAACCCATAGAGTGTCAAGAATATCTCCGAAGAATCGTGATTTCTTTTAACGTGCAGGAAAATTTTAACCAAACCGACTTCAGGAAAATGACTTGCAGTTGGATAAAATCGTTGAGACGAGCAAAACCATAGTCTCAAGAATATCTCCGAAGAATCATGATTTGTTTTGACCTGGGAGAAAATGTTGACCACACCGACTTAACGAAAATGACTTGCAGTTGGACAAAATCGTTTAGACGAGCAAAACAATAGTCTCAAGAATATCTCTGAAGAATCGTGATTTCTTTTAACGTACGGGAAAATTTTGACCAAACCGACTTAAGGAAAATGACTTGCACTTGGATAAAATCATTGAGACAAGAGAAAAACGATAGAGTCCCAAGAAGATCTCTGAAGAATCGTGATTTCCTTTCACGTACGGGAAACTTTTGACCAAACCGACTTAAGGAAAATGACTTGCAGTTGGATAGAATCTTTGAGACAACAGCAATACCATAGAGTCTCAAGAATATCTCCGAAAAATCATAATTTCTTTTCACGTACGGGAAAATTTTGACCAAACCGACAGGAAAATGACTTGCAGTTGGATAAAATCGTTGAGACACGAGCAAAACCATAGAGTCCCAAGAATATCTCTGAAGAATCGTGATTTGATTTCATGTGGGGGAAAATTTTGACCACACCGACTTAGGAAATATGACTTGCAGTTAGATAAAATCTTTGAGACAAGAGCAAAACCATAGTCTCAAGAATATCTCCGAAGAATCGTGATTTCTTTTCACGTACGGAAAAAATTTGACCAAACCGACTGAAGGAAAATGACTTGCAGTGGGATAAAATCGTTGCGACAAGAGCACAACCATAGAGTCTCAAGAATATCTCCGAAGAATCGTGATTTCTTTTCACGTACGGGAAACTTTTGACCAACCAGACTTATGGAAAATGACTTGCAGTTGGATAAAATCGTTGAGACCAAGGCAAAACCATAGAGTCCCAAGAATATTATCAAAGAACCGTGATCTGTTTTCACGTGGGGGAAAATTTTGACCAAACCAACTTAAGGAAAATGACTTGCAGTTGGATAAAATCGTTGAGACGAGCAAAACCATAGAGTCCCAAGAATATCTCTGAAGAATCGTGATTTGTTTTCACGTGCGGAAAAATTTTGGCCAAACCGACTTAAGGAAAATGACATGCAGTTGAATAAAATCGTTCCGACAAGAGCAAAACCATAGATTCTCAAGAATATCTTCGAAGAATCGAGATTTCTTTTCACGTGGGGGAAAATTTTGACCACGCCGACTTAGGGAAAATGACTTGCAGTTGGATAAAATCGTTGCGACAAGAGCAAAACCGTAGAGACTCAAGAATATCTCCAAAGAATCATGCTTTCTTTTCACGTACAGGAAACTTTTGACCAAACAGACTTAAGGAAAATGACTTGCAGTTGGATAAAATCGTTGAGACCAGGGCAAAACCATAGTCTCAAGAATATCTCCGAAGAACCGAGATTTGTTTTGACGTGGGAGAAAATTTTGACCAAACCGACCTAAGGAAAATGACTTACCGACCTAAGGAAAATGACTTGCAGTGGGATAAAATCATTGAGACGAGCAAAACCATAGAGTTTCAAGAATATCTCTGAAGAAACATGATTTGTTTTGACGTGGGAGAAAATTTTGACCAAACTGACTTGACGAAAATGACTTGCAGTTGGCTAAAATCGTTGAGAGAAGAGCAAAACCATAGAGTCCCAAGAATATCTCCGAAGAATCGTGATTTCTTTTAACTCGCAGGAAAATTTTGACCAAACTAACTTAAGAAAAATGACTTGCAGTTGGATAAAATCGTTGAGACAAGAGCAAAACCATAAAGTCTCAAGAATATCTCCGAAGAATCATGATTTGTTTTGACGTGGGAGAAAATTTTGACCAAACCGACATAACGAAAATGACTTGCAGTTGGATAAAATCGTTCAGACAAGAGCAAAACCATAGTCTCAAGAATATCTCCGACGAATCATGATTTGTTATGACGTGGGAGAAAATTTTGACCTAACCGACATAACAAAAATGACTTGCAGTTGGATAAAGTCGTTCAGACAAGAGCAAAACCATAGAGTCCCAAGAATATCTCTGAGAAATCGTGATTTCTTTTCACGTACGGAAAACTTTTGACCAAACCGACTTAAGGAAAATGACTTGCAGTTGGATAAAATCTTTGAGACAAGAGCAATACCATAGAGTCTCAAGAATATCTCCGAAGAATCGTGATTTCATTTCACGTATGGGAAAATTTTGACCAAACCGACAAAAGAAAAATGCCTTGCAGTTGGATAAAATCGTTGAGACAACAGCAAAACCATAGATTCTCAAGAATATCTTCGAAGAATCGTGATTTGTTTTTACGTGGGGGAAAATTTTGACCACACTAACTTAGGGAAAATGACTTGCAGTTAGATAAAATCGTTGCGACAAGAGTACAACCATAGAGACTCAAGAATATCTCCAAAGAATCGTGATTTCTTTTCACGTACGGGAAACTTTTGACCAAACAGACTTAAGGAAAATGACTTGCAGTTGGATAAAATCGTTGAGACTAGGGCAAAACCATAGAGTCTCAAGAATATCTCCGAAGAACCGAGATTTCTTTTGACGTGGGAGCAAATTTTGACCAAACCGACCTAGGAAAAATGACTTGCAGTTGGATAAAATCGCTGAGATAAGAGTCAAGAATATCTCTGAAGAATCGTGATTTCTTTTAACGTACAGGAAACTTTTGACCAAACCGACTTAAGGAAAATGACTTGCAGTTACATAAAATTGTTGAGACAGAGAGCAAAACCATAGAGTCTCAAGAATATCTCCGCAGAATCGTGATTTCTTTTAACGTGCAGGAAAATTTTGACCAAACTGACTTAAGAAAAATAACTTGCAGTTGGATAAAATCATTGAGACAACAGCAAAACCATAGAGTACCAACAATATCTCTGAAGAATCGTGATTTGTTTTCACGTGCGGGAAAATTTTGACCAAACCGACTTACGGAAAATGACTTGCAGTTGGATAAAATCGTTGCGACAAGAGCAAAACCATAGTCTCAAGAATACCTCCGAAGAATCGTGATTTGTTTTCACGTGCGGAAAAAGTTTGACCAAACCGACTTAAGAAAAATGACTTGTACTTGAACAAAATCGTTGAGACAAGAGCAAAAGCTGTTGAAATTCAAACTAGCCGAGTATTAGATAAGTGATAGGCTCCTAGAATCGTGGGATAATAGCTAAGGATCTATTGTAAGCTAATCCCTATAAATGTGTAAAGTAGTTCCTAATATCTAGGAGGTCTCTTAGGATAAGATCTTATCTTTTACCTTTGTATAAATACCCTTCCGGTCCATTCAATTAATAAGAGGAAATTCAGATTATTCCAAACTTCATGGTATCAGAGCCCTAGGTTCTCAAAACCCTAATTTCCTAGCCGTCATCTCTAGCCAACTCTCAACATGGCCGAATCCGACCAAACCTCCGGAGACTCCACATCCTCTGTCTCTCAGAATGTTTCTTCCAATCCCCAGACCACAAATGACCATAATCTTACTCCTATCACCAGCCACAAACTTAATGGACACAACTATCTTCAATGGTCTCAGACCATGATGATGTTCATTAGTGGACGAAGCCGTGATGACTATATCACCGGTGCCGCTGTCCAACCAGGCACCAGTGATCCTAAATTTAGGACATGGAGAGCAGAAAATAATATGGTCATGTCTTGGCTAATCAGTTCAATGACGACGGAAATAGGTGAGAATTTCCTTCTCTACACGACTGCCAATGAAATCTGGGATGCAGTCCGTGACACCTTCTCTAGCAGTGAAAATACTGCTGAACTTTTCCATGTGGAGAGTATCCTCCAGGACCTACGACAAGGAGATCAACCAGTAACCACCTACTTCACCACTTTGACGCGGTATTGGCAGCAGCTGGATTTATTCGAAACTCACGAGTGGAAGTGCTCGGATGACAGCAAATACTTCAAGAAAATAGTAGAGATCAAACGCATCTTCAAATTTCTAATGGGGCTGGACAAATCTCTTGATGAAGTACGCGGACGAATTTTAGGCACCAAACCTATTCCAAGTCTTCGTGAAGTGTTTTTTGAGGTACGTCGGGAGGAAAGCCGCAAGCGAATTATGATGGGACGATCCGATTCAATCCCTGATGGATCAGCCCTTGCGGCAACCCGAGAGAATCAGTCTTCGTTAGAGCCAGCCGCTCTTGCTATTCGCGGGATACCACAGAACTCTCGTCGAGGACGCCCTTGGTGTGACCACTGCAAGAAGCCAGGCCACACGAAAGAAACATGTTGGAAGCTACACGGAAAACCCTCCGATTGGAAGCCAAGTCGTAACTCTGGAGATCGTGACAGCCGTGGAAATATTGCCACAGCAGAATCCACAAGGTCTCAAAGCCAGGTTCCCTTCACTAAAGACCAACTGGAAACACTGCAACAGCTGATCAACCAGGCACAAATCTCGGCAGAAGGGTCATCACAGGGCACAAGGAATCTCGCACTCCATGTAGCCAAGTCACCGTCACCGTGGATAGTCGACTCAGGAGCCTCTAATCACATGACAGGTGATAGAATGCTATTTACAAGTTATATTCCATGTCAGGACTATCAAACAGTCCGAATAGCCAATGGTACACGTTCACAAGTGGCTGGAACAGGAACCATAAAGCTTTCAAAGACTCTTACCATCAACTCAGTTTTGTTTGTTCCTGACTTAGACTGTAACCTAATCTCTGTGAGCAAATTGACTAATGAACTCAACTGCGAGACTAAGTTTTTTGCTAAATCTTGTGTTTTTCAGGACTTGAGTTCGGGGAAGATGATTGGCAGTGCTGACCTATGTGCAGGCTTGTACCTTCTCAACTCAGCCACCACCTCAGTTTGCTCCCAGGCCAATAAAACAGATGTCAGCCCACAATGTTGGTCTGCCAATAGTCTAGAGTCCATGAGTCACACAAATAAAGATAGTGCAATCTTAATGTGGCACTATAGGTTAGGTCATCCAAATTTCATGTACTTGAAACACTTGTTTCCATCATTATTCATCAATAAAAATCCCAAGTTTCTTCAATGTGATATTTGCCAGTTATCTAAACACACCCGAAGCACTTACTCACCCCGTCCATACAAACCAACTCATCCATTCTCCCTCATCCACGGTGATATTTGGGGGCCAAACAAAATTCCAAATATCACCGGAGCAAGATGGTTTCTACTATTAATAGATGATCATACCCGTATAAGTTGGACATTCCTCATGAAAGACAAGTCAGAAACCAGCCAAATATTCAAAAACTTCCATAAGATGATCCAAACACAATTTCAAACAAACATCCAAATCTTCAAAACAGATAATGCCCGGGATTTCTTCAATTCCATCCTTGGTCCCTACCTCACATCCTATGGCATTGTTCATCAAAGTTTCTGCGTAGATACCCCACAACAAAATGGGGTGGCTGAACGCAAAAATCGACATATCCTAGAGGTGGCCCGATCCCTACTATTTCAATCCAATGTTCCCAAAAAATTCTGGGGTGAAGCAGTCCTCACTGCCACCTATCTCATAAATAGGATGCCCTCACGTATACTCACATTCAAAACCCCATTGGAAACTCTCCTAAAGTGCTACCCAAAATCACATTTGATCACACAAGTTCCCCTCAAAATTTTCGGATGCACTGCATTCATTCATATTCATTCTCATAATCGTAGTAAACTTGATGAAAGAGCACTCAAGTGCATCTTCATGGGGTATTCATCAAACAAAAAGGGATACAAATGTTTTTCACCTACCACAAACAAATTCTATCATACGATGGACATCACCTTCTTTGAAAACAAACCTTACTTCTCCAATTTCGAGCTTCAGGGGGAGATTAGCACACATGAACCACAAAATTGGGACTGGACTTCCCTCATTGACTATGGCTCACTTTCTCCTACTCTCTCTGGCCTACCTGATCCGAACATATCCTCATCAAGTCCAGAAAGCTCTCGGCCAAGTCCACCTCCTCCTCGGCCAAACATGTCTCCTCCACCAAGTCCATCTTCAGCCAATTCAATTCCATATCCCAATCATCTCACTCTTCCTAATGATGCCATAAAAGTATTTATCCGAAGAAAGCACTTGCCTGAACAAGGTCAGCAACATCATGACCCAATCCCGAGTTCAAGAAATTCTGAGACAACACAAGGTAAAGTGGATCTTAGTATGCAAATTGACGGTGAATATACAGAGAAGCCCGCGGAACAACACTCAGACTTAGAGCTGCCCATTGCTCAGAGAAAAGGAGTCCGGTCATGCACTAAGCATCCCATCTGTAATCACCTGACCTATGCAAACCTGTCCCAAAAGTTCAGGGCATTTGTGACAGCTCTCGACAAAATTCAGATCCCAACAACAGTTCAAGAAGCCCTACAAGTCCCGGAATGGCGAGCGGCAACCTTGGAAGAGTACAGTGCACTTGAAAAGAATGGAACATGGAGTCTAACACCTTTACCGCCGGGAAAGCATACGGTTGGATGCAAATGGATTTTTTCAGTCAAACAAAAGGCAGACGGAAGAATAGACAGATTCAAGGCACGATTAGTGGCAAAAGGATTCACACAGTCATACGGAATTGACTATCAGGAGACATTTGCACCTGTAGCCAAATTCAATACAGTACGTGTTCTACTATCTATTGCCGTAAACCAAGATTGGCCACTGCTCCAATTAGATGTGAAAAACGCATTCCTGAATGGAGATCTAGTAGAAGAAGTGTATATGGATATCCCTCCCGGGTTCGAGGATGATCACACAAAGGGAAAGGTATGCAAGCTCAGAAAGTCACTGTATGGGCTTAAACAATCGCTCCGAGCATGGTTCGACAGATTCACAAAAGTACTAAAACTTGATGGCTACACTCAATCTCAGGCCGACCACACATTGTTCATCAAACACTATACCGGCAACAAGGTAATAATCCTAATCGTGTATGTCGATGACATAGTACTCACAGGGAATCATGAAGAAGAAATACGGAGACTCAAGGCCCTCCTTTCCAAAGAATTTGAAATCAAGGACTTGGGACTCCTAAGATATTTCCTGGGAATGGAGGTAGCAAGATCAAGCAAAGGGATTTCAGTCTCTCAACGCAAGTATGTGCTAGATCTACTACAAGAAACCGGCATGAGTGGATGCCGACCAGCTGAAACCCCCATGGATCCCAACACGAAATTAAAACCTCGGACTGAAGAAAAATCAGTGGATACAGGGCAGTATCAACGCTTGGTAGGAAGACTAATCTACCTCACTCACACACGCCCGGACATAAGCTTTGCCGTAAGCCGTGTTAGTCAATTCCTAAACAATCCATCCGAAGATCATATGGAGGCAGTAACTCGCATTCTCAGGTTCCTTAAAAGGGATCCAGGGAAGGGACTATTATTCCAGAAGACAGCCAATCGGCTCTTAGAAATCTACACAGATGCAGATTGGGCAGGGTCTCCAAGCGACCGAAAGTCCACTTCAGGGTATTGCTCCTACGTCTGGGGAAATTTGGTCACATGGCGCAGCAAGAAGCAGCCAGTGGTAGCCCGCAGCAGTGCCGAGGCAGAGTTTAGGGCTTTAGCCCAGGGCATTTGCGAGGGAATATGGCTAAAACGACTACTGGATGAACTCAAAATTGCCATCTCAGGACCAATCCAGATGATGTGTGATAACCAATCAGCCATAGCAATTGCCAAGAATCCCGTCCACCATGACAGGATGAAACACGTGGAGATTGACAGACACTTCATCAGTGAGAAAATAGAAGGCAATATCATATCACTGAGTCATGTTCCATCACAACATCAAGTTGCAGACATTCTTACAAAGTCCCTCTTCAGGCCCAACTTCACGGAACTGAGCTCTAAGCTAGGTCTAATGAGTATATACCGCCTAGTTTGAGGGGGAGTGTTGAAATTCAAACTAGCCGAGTATTAGATAAGTGATAGGCTCCTAGAATCGTGGGATAATAGCTAAGGATCTATTGTAAGCTAATCCCTATAAATGTGTAAAGTAGTTCCTAATATCTAGGAGGTCTCTTAGGATAAGATCTTATCTTTTACCTTTGTATAAATACCTTCCGGTCCATTCAATTAATAAGAGGAAATTCAGATTATTCCAAACTTCAAAAGCATATAGGCTCAAGAATATCTCTGAAGAACCGTGATTTCTTTTCACGTACTAGAAAATTTTGACCCAACCGACATAAAGAAAATAACTTGCAGTTGCATAAAATCATTCAGACAAACGCAAAACCATAGTCTCAAGAATATCTCTGAAGAATCGTGAATTGTTCTTACGTGGGGGAAACTTTTGACCAAACCGACTTAAGGAAAATGACTTGCAGTTGGATAAAATCGTTGCGAGAAGAGCAAAACCATAGATTCCCAAGAATATCTTCGAAGAATCGTGATTTGTTTTCACGTGGGGGAAAGTTTTGACCACACCGACTTAGGGAAAATGACTTGCAGTTGGAAAAAATCTTTGAGGCAAGAGAAAAACCATAGTCTCAAGAATATCTCCGAAGAATCGTGTTTTCTTTTCACGTACGGAAAAAATTTGACCAAACCGACTTAAGGAAAATGACTTGCAGTTGGATAAAATCGTTGAGAACAGGGCAAAACCATAGAGTCTCAAGAATATCTCTGAAGAACCGTGATTTGTTTTCACGTGGGGGAAAATTTTGACAAAATCGACCTAAGGAAAATGACTTGCAGTTTGATAAAATCGTTGAGACAAGAGCAAAACCATAGAGTCCCAAGAATATCTCTGAAGAATCGTGATTTGTTTTCACGTGCGGGAAAATTCTCACCAAACCGACTTAAGGAAAATGACTTGCGGTTGCATAAAATTGTTGAAACAAAGAGCAAAACCGTAGTGTCAAGAATATCTCCGAAGAATCGTGATTTCTTTTTACATGCGGGAAAATTTTGACCAAACCGACTTAAGGAAAATGACTTGCAGTCGGATGAAATCTTTGAGATGAGTAAAACCACAGAGTCTCAAGAATATCTCCGAACAATCATGATTTGTTTTGACGAGGGAGAAAATTTTGACCAAACCAACTTAAAGAAAATGACTTGCAGTTGGATAAAATCATTGAGACAAGACAAAAACCAGAATCTCAAGAAAATCTCTGAAGAATCGTGATTTAACGTACGGGAAAATTTTGACCAAACTGACTTAAGGAAAATGACTTACAGTTGGATAAAATCATTGAGACAAGAGAAAAACCATAGAGTCTCAAGAAGATCACTGAAGAATCGTGATTTCTTTTCACGTACGGGAAACATTTGACCAAACCGCCTTAAGGAAAATGACTTGCAGTTGGATAAAATCATTGAGACAAGAACAAAACCATAGAGTCTCAAGAAGATCTCTGAAGAATCGTGATTTCATTTCACGTACGGGAAACTTTTGACCAAACCGACTTAAGAAAAATGACTTGCAGTTGCATAAAATCTTTGACACAAGAGCAATACCATAGAGTCTCAAGAAGATTTCTGAAGAATCATGATTTAACGAACGGGAAAATTTTGACCAAACTGACTTAAGGAAAATGACTTGCAGTTGGATAAAATCATTGAGACAAGAGAAAAACCATAGAGTCTCAAGAAGATCAATGAAGAATCGCGATTTCTTTTCACATACGGGAAACTTTTGACCAAACCGACTTAAGGAAATTGACTTGCAGTTGGATAAAATCGTTGAGACAAGACCAAAACCATAGAGTCCCAACAATATCTCTAAAGAATCGTGATATGTTTTCACGTGCGGGAAAATTTTGACCAAACCGACTTAAGAAAAATGACATGCAGTTGGATAAAATCGTTGAGACGAGCAAAACCATAGATTCACAAGAATATCTTCGAAGAATCGTGATTTGTTTTCACGTGGGGGAAAATTTTGACCACCCCAACTTAGGAAAATGACTTGCAGTTGGATAAAGTCTTTGAGACAAGAGCAAAACCATAGTCTCAAGAATATCTCCGCAGAATCGTGATTTCTTTTCACGTATTGAAAAAATTTGACCAAACCGACTTACGGAAAATGACTTGCAGTTGGATAAAATCGTTGCGACAAGAGCAAAACCATAGTCTCAAGAATACCTCCGAAGAATCGTGATTTCTTTTCACGTACGGGAAACTTTTGACCAAACAAACTTAAGGAAAATGACTTGCAGTTGGATAAAATCGTTGAGACCAGGGCAAAACCAAAAAATCTCAAGAATATCTTCGAAGAATCGTGATTTGTTTTCACGTGCGGAAAAAGTTTGACTAAACCGACGTAAGGAAAATGACTTGGACTTGGACAACATCGTTGAGACAAGAGCAAAAGCATATAGGCTCAAGACTATCTCCAAAGAATCGTGATTTCTTTTCACGTACGAGAAAATTTTGACCAAACAAAAATAAAGAAAATAACTTGCAGTTGGATAAAATCGTAGAGACGAGCAAAACCATAGAGTCCCAAGAATATCTTTGAAGAATCCTGATTTCATTTCACGTGCGGGAAAATTTTGACCAAACCGACTTAAGGAAAACGACTTGCAGTTGGCTAAAATCATTGAGACGAGCACAACCATAGATTCACAAGAATATCTTCGAAGAATCGTGATTTGTTTTCACGTGGGGGAAAATTTTGACCACACCAGCTAAAGGAATGTGACTTGCAGTTGGATAAAATCTTTGAGACGAGCAAAACCATTGTCTCAAGAATATCTCCGAAGAATCGTGATTTCTTTTCACGTACGGAAAAAATTTGACAGAACCGACTTAAGGAAAATGACTTGCAGTTGGATAAAATCGTTGCGACAAGAGCAAAACCATAGTCTCAAGAATATCTCCGAAGAATCGTGATTTCTTTTCACGTACGGGAAACTTTTGACCAAACCGACTTAAGGAAAATGACTTGTAGTTCGATAAAATCTTTGAGACAAGAGCAATACCATAATCTCAAGATCTCTGAAGAATCGAGATTTCTTTTCACGTACGGGAAACTTTTGACCAACCCGACTTAAGGAAAATGCCTTGCAGCTGGATAAAATTGTTGAGACGAGCAAAACCATAGATTCAGAAGAATATCTGCGAAGAATCGTGATTTGTTTTCACGTGGGGGAAAAGTTTGACCACACCAACTTAGGGAAAATGACTTGCAGTTGGATAAAATCATTGACACAAGAGAAAAACCATAGAGTCTCAAAAAGATCTCTGAAGAATCGTGATTTCTTTTCACGTACGGGAAAATTTTGACAAAACAGACAGGAAAATGACTTGCAGTTGGATAAAATCGTTGAGACGAGCAAAACAATAGAGTCCCAAGAATATCTCTGAAGAATTGTGATTTGTTTTCACGTGCGGGAAAATTTTGACCAAACCGACTTAAGGAAAATGACTTGCAGTTGGATAAAATCGTTGAGACAAGAGAAAAACCATAGATTCACAAGATTATCTTCGAAGGATCGTGATTTGTTTTCACGTGGGAGAAAATTTTGACCACACCGACTTAAGGAAAATGACTTCCAGTTGGATAAAATCTTTGAGACAAGGACAAAACCATAGTCTCAAGAATATCTCCGAAGAATCGTGATTTCTTTTCACGTACGGAAAAAATTTGAGCAAACCGACTTAAGGAAAATGACTTGCAGTTGGATAAAATCATTGCGACAAGAGCAAAACCAAAGAGTCTCAAGAATATCTCCGAGGAATCGTGATTTCTTTTCACATACGGGAAACTTTTGACCAAACAGACTTAAGGAAAATGACTTGCAGATAGATAAAATCGTTGAGACCAGGGCAAAACCATAGAGTCTCAAGAATATCTCCGAAGAACCGTGATTTGTTTCCACCTGGGGAAAATTTTGACCAAACTGACTTAAGGAAAATGACTTGCAGTTGGATAAAATCGTTGAGACAATAGCATAACCATAGAGTCCCAAGAATATCTCCGAAGAACCGTGATTTGTTTCCACCTGGGGGAAAATTCTCACCAAACCGACTTAAGAAAAATGACTTGCAGTCGGATAAAATTGTTGAGACAAAGAGAAAGAGCATAAAGTCTCAAGAATATCTCAGAAGAATCGTGATTTCCTTTAACGTGCGGGAAAATTTTGACCAAACCGACTTAAGGAAAATGACTTGCAATTGGATAAAATCGTTGAGACAAGAGCAAAACCATAGAGCCTAAAGAATATCTCCGAAGAATCACGATTTGTTTTGACGTGGGAGAAAATTTTGACCAAACCGACTTAACAAAAATGACTTGCAGTTGGATAAAATCGTTGAGACATGAGCAAAACCAAAGTCTAAAGAATATCACCGAAGAATCGTGATTTCTTTTAACGACGGGAAAATTTTGACCAAACCGACTTAAGAAAAATGACTTGCAGTTGGATAAAATCATTGAGACAAGAGAAAAACGATAGAGTCTCAAGAAGATCTCTGAAGAATCGTGATTTCTTTTCACGTACGGGAAACTTTTGAAGAAACCAACTTAAGGAAAATGACTTGCAGTTGGATAAAATCGTTGGGACAAGAGCAAAACCATAGATTCTCTAGAATATCTTCGAAGAATCGTGATTTGTTTTCACGTGGGGGAAAATTTTGACCACACCAACTTAGGGAAATTGACTTGCAGTTGGATAAAATCATTGAGACAATAGAAAAACCATAGAGTCTCAAGAAGATCTCTGAAGAATCGTGATTTCTTTTCACGTACGGGAAACTTTTGACCAAACCGACTTAAGGAAAATGACTTGCAGTTGGATAAAATATTTGAGACAAGAACAATACCATAGAGTCTCAAGAAGATCTCTAAAGAATCGTGATTTAACGTACAAGAAAATTTTGACCAAACTGACTTAAGGAAAATGACTCGCAGTTGGATAAAATCATTGAGACAAGAGAAAAACCATAGAGTCTCAAGAAAATCTCTGAAGAATCGTGATTTCTTTTCACGTACGGGAAACATTTGACCAAACCGCCTTAAGAAAAATGACTTGCAGCTGGATAAAATCGTTGAGACAAGAGCAAAACCATAGATTCTCAAGAATATCTTCGATGAATCGTGATTTGTTTTCACGTGGGGGATAATTTTGACCACACCGACTTAGGGAAAATGACTTGCAGTTGGACAAAATCATTGAGACAAGAGAAAAACCATAGAGTCTCAAGAAGATCTTTGAAGAATCATGATTTCTTTTCACGTACGGGAAACTTTTGACCAAACCGACTTAAGGAAAATGACTTGCAGTTGGATAAAATATTTGAGACAAGAGCAATACCATAGTCTCAAGAATATCTCCAAAGAAATGTGATTTCTTTTCACGTACGTGTAAATTTAGACCAAACCGACAGGAAAATGACTTGCAGTTGGATAAAATCGTTGAGACAAGAGCGAAACCATAGAGTCCCAAGAATATCTCTGAAGAATCGTGATTTCTTTTCACGTGCGGGAAACTTTTGACCAAACCGACTTAAGTAAAATGACTTGCAGTTGGATAAAATCGTTGAGACAAGAGCAAAACCATAGATTCCCAAGAATATCTTCGAAGAATCGTGATTTGTTTTCACGTGGGGGAAAATTTTGACCACACTGACTTAAGGAAAATGACTTGCAGTTGGATAAAATCTTTGAGACAAGAGCAAAACCATAGTCTCAAGAATATCTCCGAAGAATCGTGACTTCTTTTCACATACAAAAAAAATTTGACCAAACCGGCTGAAGGAAAATGACTTGCAGTTGGATAAAATCGTTGCGACAAGAGCAAAACCATAGTCTCAAGAATATCTCCGAAGAATCGTGATTTCTTTTCACGTTCGGGAATCTTTTGACCAAACAGACTTAAGGAAAATGACTTGCAATTGGATAAAATCGTTAAGACCAGGGCAAAACCATAGAGTCTCAAGAATATCTCCTGAGAACCGTAATTTGTTTTCACATGGGGGAAAATTTTGACCAAATCGACTTAAGGAAAATAACTTGCAGTTGGATAAAATCGTTGAGACAAGAGCATAACCATAGAGTCCTATGAATATCTCTGAAGAATCGTGATTTGTTTTCACGTGCGGGAAAATTCCCACCAAACCGACTTCAGGGAAATGTCTTGCAGTCGGATAAAATTGTTGAGACAAAGAGCAAGAGCATAGAGTCTCAAGAATATCTCCGAAGAATCGTGATTTCTTTTAACGTGCGGGAAAATTTTGACCAAACCGACTTATGGAAAATGACTTGCAGTTGGATAAAACCGTTGAGACAAGAGCAAAACCATAGAGTCTCAAGAATATCTCCGAAGAATCACGATTTGTTTTGACGTGGGAGAAAATTTTGACCAAACCGACTTAACGAAAATGACTTGCAGTTGGATAAAATCATTCAGACAAGAGCAAAACCATAGTCTCAAGAATATCTCCGAAGAATCGTGATTTCTTTTAACGTACGGGAAAATTTTGACTAAACCGACTTAAGGAAAATGACTTGCAGTTGGATAAAATCATTTAGACAAGAGAAAACCATAGAGTCTCAAGAAGATCTCTAAAGAATCGTGATTTCTTTTCACGTACGGGAAACTTTTGACCAAACCGACTTAAGGAAAATGACTTGCAGTTGGATAAAATCTTTGAGACAAGAACAATACCATAGAGTCTCAAGAATATCTCCGGAGAATCGTGATTTCTTTTCACGTATGGGAAAATTTTGACCAAACCGACAGGAAAATGACTTGCAGTTGGATAAAATCGTTGAGACAAGCAAAACCATAGTCCCAAGAATATCTCTGAAGAATCATGATTTGTTTTCACGTGCGGAAAATTTTTGACCAAACCGAGTTACGGAAAATGACTTGCATTTGGACAAAATTGTTGAGACAAGAGCAAAAGCATATAGTCTCAAGAATATCTCCGAAGAATCGTGATTTCTTTTCACGTACGGGAAAATTTTGACCAAACCGACTTAAAGAAAATAACTTGCAGTTGGATAAAATCGTTGAGACAAGAGCAAAACCATAGAGTCTCAAGAATATCTCCGAGGAATCGTGATTTGTTCTCACGTGCGGGAAACTTTTGACCAAACCGACTTAAGGAAAATGACTTGCAGTTGGATAAAATCGTTGAGACAAGAGCAAAACCATAGAGTCTCAAGAATATCTCCGAGGAATCGTGATTTGTTCTCACGTGCGGGAAACTTTTGACCAAACCGACTTAAGGAAAATGACTTGCAGTTGGATAAAATCGTTGAGACAAGAGCAAAACCATAGTCTCAAGAATATCTCCGAAGAATTGTGATTTCTTTTCTCGTACGGGAAAATTTTGACCAAACCGACTTATGGAAAATGACTTGTAGTTGGACAAAATCGTTGAGACAAGAGCAAAAGCATAGACTCTCAAGAATATCTCCGAAGAATCGTGATTTCTTTTCACGTACGGGAATATTTGGACCAACTTAAGGAAAATGAGTTGCAGTTGGATAAAATCGTTGAGACGAGCAAAACCATAGAGTCTCAAGAATATCTCTGAAGAATATTCACCGAGGAAGGAGCCGCAACGAGCACGGAGAAGTGGGATTTCTCAATAAATGTACTACTGGAGGTCAACGGCAGGTCAATAAGGTGAGAGGATGTGATGGAATTGTTAGGGAAGATGAATTTGAAATTGGTGCCAATAGATAGACGACAAAAGGCTATCAGTAAAAGCGTCAGAAAAGCAAAGTAAATAAGAAAAGAAGGGGTAACCGGGAGTTGCAGAATCTGACTTTTAATGTGAATTATGAGAAGTCAACATCAAAACGGGGTTTAAGTGGTTTCAAAAGAAGTTCATGTCCAGTTCGAGGAGGATGCTCCCCCACAAAAAGAAGAAGCATCAAGGAGTTGTGGGAAAAGAAAATCCGGATGTATTGGTTTTACAGGAAATAAAAAAGGATAGGAAATTTGTTGGCAGTTTAGTTTATGGAGGTCGAGGTTTAAGTAATGGGTACTCGTCCCTTCTATGGGTAGATCTGGAGGCATTTTGATAATTGGGGATGTGAGGTGAGTGAAGGTCGTGGATAGCCTAATTGGGGAAGTTTCGGTATCAATAAAGATTCAGCCAGAGGGGAGTGAGGATTGGTGGTTTTTGAGGATTTATGGACATGATAATAGTGCAAGGCGGAATTCTTTTTGGGATGAGATTGTGGGATTGTTGGAAATTTGTGGCGACAAGTGGTGATTTTAACATTGTAATAAGTCTGGAGGAAAAGGCGAGCAATACTATAGTCACCCGTAGCATGAGGTTGTTTGATGAGCTGATTCGGCAAAATGGAACTCATGATCCACCACTAGTTAACGTTTGCTTCACTTGGTCTAATTTTAGAGAGACTCCTATTTGTTGCCATTTGGACAGATTTCTATTTACTCTGGGATTTGGCAATCTGTTCAACTATATAAGACAACAAGTGCTAGTGAAATGCGTCTCCGACCATTGCTCTGTAATTTTGGCGTCTAATCCACCAACTTGGGGTCCTACGCCGTTTAGATTCGAGAACATGTGGTTGGAACACAAAAGGTTCAAGAAGGATTTGGAAGTTTGGTGGCATGAGGAAATAGTACACAAATGGGCTGGCTACAAGTTTATGAGAAAATTGAAAAATATTAGCAGCCTCTTGAAGATATGGAATAAGGACGTCTTTGGAGATTTAAGGATTGAAAAAAGGGTGAGAATGAAGAGGCTTTTGAAGATAGATAAGGGTGAGGTCACCCCGGAGTGGTCTAAGCAACTAGAAGAAGAAAGACCTAAACTCAAGAGAGAATGAAGCGAGTTATTATTACAGGAGGAGTGCTGCGAATGAAATCAATGTTTAAATGGGCAAGAGACGGTGATGCTAACTCTAAGTTGTTTCATTAACTCATGAACGCTAGGAAAGCAAAAAAAAAAAACTATTTCTAAGCTAGAAACAGCAAACAGTAATTTGCTTGATAAGGAAGAGGAGATAGTGGAGGAGGTAATTACTTATTTCAGCAACTTCAATTTTGTTCGTCAGGGGTTCAAATTAGAGGCATTGATGGGATAGATTGGTCACCAATATCAGAGATTGAGGCTGGTTTTTTGGAAAAAAAGGTTTGAATAGGAAGAAGTGAGAAGAGTCGTGTTTGACTGTGATGGTAACAAAGCTCCAGGTCCTGATGGTTACTCAATGGCCTTCTTCCAATCTAATTGGGAAGTGGTAAAATCGGAATTATTGGAAGTGTTGATGGAGTTCCACTCTAAAGGTGTGATCAATGGAATAACAAATGAGACCTACATTTCTCTTATACCCAAGAAATTAAATTCTTGTAGAGAGAAGCTCCTCTCCATAATTTTAACAGTTTCAGTCTACAGCCTTTTCATTGATGTTTCTATCTTAACAAAATGAGGTACAAACACTTTGATCAGGATTTTAGAACTAAAGTTTTCATTTTTAAGATTAGATAACTCAGGGAGTGAGATTGAGATTACTAAGAGGAACAGAGTGCAGAGTTTTTCAATACAAGTAGACTTGGGATGTACGGCTTGGCTGTGTACAGTTGTCAATGAAGAACTTATCAGGGATAAGAAGGGAGGTTTCAGCAGGTTTTACAAAGGGTCTAGCTACAGGTTGATATTAGAATGCTACTGGAATAAAGGCGGCAACTTCTTCAAAATTTCGAAGATAAAGAATGGAGGAATAAGGAATATAGTAATTCCAGGGGAGTTTGCTTTTCAAGGATGGGAGAAATTTAAAGGATGCCTTCAAAGCTTCTTCAATAGGAACAGTCATAAGAAAGTTGAAACGGCAGAAGTAGGATAGAGTAAGGGATGTCCTTCCAATGGAAATAAGGTAGGAGTGGTAAAATCTTGGAAAACTGCAGTGGTAGTTATAAGGAGAAGTGTGGATGCTGATTGGAAGATGATTAAGGAATTAATAGGTAGTAGGCTATTGAGGTTTGTGCAAGTAGTTCCTATGGCTGCTGATAGGGCAGTTGTTTCGTGCAAGGACGATGCAGAGAGATGTCTGTTGCTGAATGAAAAGCCTCTGTTTTGTAGAAAAAACACAGTAGCGAGAATGGAGCCATGGACAATTTTCCTCACTAGCAGCACATATAGATTGTGGTAAGGAATAGTTGGATTGGAATTGAAGGACTGCCTCTGAACTTGTGGAACGTTCATCCTTTTAAGATTATAAACGAAGCCTGCCTGCGGAGGTCTTTTGGAGGTCACCAAAGAGACTTTGGACCAGTCTTTTCTTATGTACGCAAAAATCAAGGTCAAAGGCTTCAGGGAAGGTCTAATGCCACCAGTTTTGGAAGTCACATGTGAAGGAGAGAAAATCAATCTGGGTTTATTCAATTTGGAGAACAATCATTTCCAGTCTAATGGAAGAACAAGAGGATTGCTTATTAGAAGTGTTGAAGAGTACACAGTGAAGGTTGGAGGAAATTATGAAACCCGGGGGATGAAAATACTAGAATTCGCTTGGTGATGCAGGGAAGGAAGTCCGGCGAAGGAGACACAACCGGCAACGATAGGGCAGGAATTCCGGTCAGCGGTGACAGAAGGATGGAATCGAAGAAGCAGAAGGAAGTTCCAAATTGGAGTCTTCTTTGACTTGGATTCCACGTGGAAAGATGGTCGTGGCGGCGGTTCCATGCATTCCTAAGAGTTCATCTAACGTTGTGGACCATACAGGTGAGCCACTGCTATTAAAAGAAGTGGGAGAATCGAGAGGAACAATGGTCGAGACCATTTTCGGTTTTGATGCCTATCACGTACCTCTACCTCCTAAAAATAGGCATTTATTCCTCTCCAATAAATATGGAATTCTGGGAGATTTAAATAGTTCAGGAGGAGATGAGACCGCAATAAGCATTCAAGCCCAATCAGATATTAGGCCTGTAACAAGCAAGGTTACCAAGGGTACTCCAAGCGTGGGTACCATAGGTAACCCGGTACTGGACGAAGTGAATGGAAACTGTGACAACGCTTGTTTAGAACTGATTAAAGCCCAAAAAAAAAACAAAAGGTTGGTCTGTGGAAGGCCAAATGCAAGTCTGATTTTATCAAGGCCAAAATTAAAAAGTGGGAAGATTTTCAAAGGAATGATCCCAAAAAGCGTGCTTTGCAATATTCGAGCGATGGAGAATTGGAAAATTGAAGAATCAAACTGTTTCCTTTCTTCTACCGGAGAATGAGAGAATTTAATAAAACTCATGCAGCTTCAATCAAGCTAGGGGGTGACAAGGGATTGGAGGGATCTTTTCCCGAAGAGGGTCTACCAGATCAGACGAGGACAATGATTTTTCAGATGAAGAGAGTGGATCTCACTCAGTTTCCTCTTTTTGTTTGACAGACGAGGAAGAAGAGGCGGAGGATCAAGGGGGCTTTGTTGGACTCGAGGAAATAAGGATTCTCATGGCGGCAAATAATTCAGAAGATCTAGTGATCGAGAACGAGAAAGGTGAAAAGTCTCTGGGATTTTATGAAGAACAAGCCCTTAGCTCGAATATCCTAAATCTGTCTTCTTTAGCATCACTGGAACCAGCTGAATGGGAGGAAAGTTTGGAGGATTGTTTGAGGGGCGGAGCATAGGCATGAGTTGTTTTAGAGGCTGGTGGGATCGGAAGGAGTTATGGTTAGATAGGATGATGCAAACACGAAGGAAGAAAATTGGCAGATGTCTAGGCAATGTTTCAATTGGTGGAAAAAAGGTGGAGTGGAGAAAGGTTAGTGCAGTGCTTTCAAAAGATGCAGGTTCAATGGTCAGCATCGAAGAAAATTGAAGGGGCTACAAGGTCGATTAGGAGAAAAGGAAACGAGAGGGAATTGAAGAATTTGGAGTTTAACGTTCAATATGACAAGAACGTTAATGGGGAATTAAGAGGTAATTAATGAAGCTGATGTCCTAAAATATTTTAGAGGAAACTCGTCTCTAAAGAGAATTCGGGAGGTAGTGTGTAAGGAAGCTCCAGATGTTTTGATTCTTCAAGAAGTTAAACGTAGAGAGGTAGACAGAAGATTTCTGGGGAGTATATGGCAGTCAAGATTTAAGGAATGGATATTGTTGCCGGCTGAGGGTCAGGTTTGTTTTCCTGTAAATCTTTTTTGGATTCACTAATTGACAATCATTCCTATCCTACTTTTCCCCTATATTGTTTCATTAGGAAAATCTCAGTTCCGATGAAAATTCAGGTTTTTGGTAGCTGCTTGCTCTTTGCAAGCTGAATGCTCATGAATTGTTGCAAACAAGGAAGCCTAACCTTATATTTCCCCAAGTTGGTGTGTTCTTGGCAGGAATGATAACGAAACGTTGAACCATCTGTTCTTTCATTGCCCATTTTCATCGAAGATTTGGTACGAGATTGTAGGGATATTTTGTTTCTTATGGGCTCTTCCTAGCTGTGTTGCTGAATTATTGGATGCTGATATTCTTATTGGGCGGAGTAAGAGATGTAGGCGGTTTTGGAGTACTATAGCTCTTGCTACGTGTTGATCATTGTGGACGGAATGAAATAAACGCATCTTTGAAGGAGTCGAAAATGACGCTACTTTTGTTTGGGATAATTTAAATAATTGGGTTTTTGGACATCTCAAGATAAAGAATTCGCGGATTTGTCATTCTCGGATTTGGTGAGGAGTTGGGATCTCATTTTGGGTTAGATAGGTTGTAATGTTCTATGTTTTTCTGTTGAGTTTTTGTGTTTGTTGCGTGAGGACTTCTTGTCCTCTGTTAGTACCTTATTACTTTTATTATTATCAATAAAGGTGTTTCTTATTATTAAAAAAAAAAAAAACTAATAGATTATAATATTTTATGATTTTCATAAAACACTGGAACACATAAGGTATCTCAGGTCTAAATGAAAATCATAAATACAATGAATTATTAATAGATAATATTTGAAAAGGATATTTTAGAGAAGCATGATCACATAATACCTAAGAGTCTACAACTGCACAAAGATAGGTAAAAAGTGGAATTGAAAAGGAATAAACTAAAAGCAAATAATAGCAGAAACAAACAAGAAGTCACTTTGGCAAAAATTGTGTCATGAAAGCATTATACCGAAAAGCTCATCCCCAAGGAATCATATAGTATACTAGTGGGTAAAACTACAAATCTACAAAATGACGAGAAATTATCATACCTTCCCTATCAAGTGTAGTGTGGCAGGCCAACCCGATGAAATAGCATTTTCTAAGTTAGGTTCCTCTGTGTCCTCTGATAGGGCTGATATATAACTGTTTTAACAATATTCATGCAGTTTCTGTCAAGCCCAGTTATAGGATTATGTAGGAGAAAATGAATATTGACGAGTTGTACTTTTGTATTGTTTAATAACTCATAAGCTAAAAAAGAATACTATAGTTTGATATTACCATATTAATACGGAAAAATGTCGTACCCGAGTAAAGCATCAAACCAAACATATATAGTTTGTTTGCTGTCGTTAGGAACTGGGATTCCCCAATCCACTGATGCTCGGGAAATGGAGAAGTCCCTTAGGCCACTTTTAATCCAACTTTGCACCTGGAGAAAAGGAAAATTGAAATTTAAGTACCGACATCACAGAAATCTACAGATCACGTTTCAAACTACAATGCTTCAGCATCATAGCAAAATGAAGGTTTCATATGACTCTGTGCCTATTCCTAAAGTAAAAACCTTAACTGTTAATATTCTCCAATACATAATTCTAAAAGAAAGCATGCCACTGCAAATTAGAACAACAAACATTTAAAGTAGAGTTCGCTAAACGCCCACAAAACGAATGTTCCGCATCCTGACCTCATTTAGACGAAATGAAGGCTTCACGAAATCTGGATTTTGTGTTAGAGTGTCCTCCAGAAAACTTTCATACTTTGACAATGCAAAAAAGTAATTATCCTCTTTCCGTGGAACACATGGCTTTAGGTGCGTAGGGCAACAGTTGTTACCAAGCAGTTCTTTCTCATCCTGCAGACCAAACAAAGCTGAATGTCACCCTCTGGAAAATGCAGGCAGATAGCTCTACACAACAAGCACAAGAAATCAATGCTTCAATTAAATGGAAAAAGAAAAGTAATTATAACACACAAAAATTATAAACCATCTTATTTACTTCAGAAATTTAAAGGAATAAAATGAACGCATAAGAAACAATGTAAGTTGAGTTAAAGTGAGCAGAGGTTTTAAACTAGTACCCAACATAAGATATGAAGAAAAAAATTAAAACATCAAAAATTAGTATTGTTGCTACAACTAAAGACACAACTTCAAATGGAAAAGACCACCTTATACTCTTCGCAATTGATACAATAAAGTCCCTCATAGTCAGCTCGGTAAATGTCTCCATTGGCAAGAACCCTCGAGTAGAACTCCTTCACTATTGCTTCGTGCTTCGAATCAGTTGTCCGGATGAACTTGTCATAAGCTATGTCCAACTACAAGTAAAGAAAAAACCACATGTAAAACAAGGACACTCATTTGAGCATTCAACAAAATTAGTCACAAAAAAACTGGCATCAAAATAACAATGAGCAGCTTACATCTTTCCAAAGATTCTTGTAAGCCTGTGAAATGACATCACAATGTTCCCTCGGACTGGAACCATTAGCGGCAGCTGCAGCGGCAATCTTCTCCCCGTGCTCATCCGTGCCGGTTACAAACACAACTTTGTTCCCTAAAAGCCTCTGAGACAAGATATCAAATATGCAACAAAAGCATTATTAGCCCTTCTAAAGCTCTTCTTTTAGCACAAAATTTACCGATTTAACCAAAAGAATTGAACTTCCTGCTTCCACAAATATATCATCCAATACCAAATTCTTGAAACCCCATTAAAAATCACTTTAAGAGTGAATTGGAATTCTTATCGCAAACACAGAAATCCTAGTAAATTATAACAAAAAATCGGACTTTCTTCTTCCATTAATACATCAAATAGAAAACTTCTTAAAATCCCATCAAATACAGAAAAATGAAGTACCTGAAAGCGGGCAATGGCGTCGGCAGCGATGGTGGTGTAGGCACTGCCCATGTGGGGAGGGGCATTTACGTAATAAAGCGGCGTTGTGAGAACAATAGGCTCTGCCTCTGCCTCGCCTCCATTGATGTTGGTCACGGTGGTGCAGAAAACAGCTCTGCGAGAAGATGATGATGATAGGAGTTTCCGGCGAAAGTGGAGGTGGGTCCTGAGATGGGAAGCTTTGGAATTGAGCGAATAGCACTGCAATGGGTTCAGAAAGCAGAGCGTGTTTTGTACGGAAGAGCAGTTTATTCTCGCCGCCGCCGCCATTTTCTCCAAGTATAGTGTACTTCAAAGAGTCTTTCTGCTATGAAATGCTCTGGACCCAAGTTTTTTATTATTTATTTTTCTTTTCTTAAAAACCCTTTTCTTTCGGATTTTTAGCACATTCACCCCTGAACTTAGTCATAATTTAACGAATTTCCTCTAAACTTTTATTTTTAGCAATCAACCCCCTCAACTTATAAAACTATTGCATTTAACCTCATTTGACAAACTTCTTTTAAAAAAACTAACGGAAAGAGGGGTAAAATTGGTATTTTGATGCCTTAATTATCAAATAAAATAATAAAACCAGGAAAACAAACCCATTTCCTTTTTTTCCCTTCTCTTTCGTGTTTTCCCTGAATCCAAACACCCCAAAGACAGAAAATCTCAACCCTATTTCTTGATTGATCTCGCCGGCTCCAAGAAGAAGAGGGGATGGCTGAGGAAGTACTCACCGGATGGCAATATTACATTTGGACTGTCTCCAACGCTGATTACTTGTCACGACCCTAAAGATGGGATCGTGATTATTGGGGTTTAATTTTAAATTTAACTTAATTAAACTGGACTGTTTAACAAATTCACAAAAATAAATACATACATATCAATATAGTTTTCTCCAGAGATTTTCTTTCACAAATAATATTTAAAACAGCCCATAAAGTCCAAGGAAAATAGTACAAATCTGGGACAATGTCGACCAATACAGTTTATATACAGAAATACAGTACATCTTAGAATTAAAACTATAAATCTGAAACAAACGTACCGCTTCGAATTTCGCGCCTTCAATCCATTGGCATCCACTTGTTACGTTGTAAATCTAAACCGCTAACTCTAGAAAGAAGTTTAAAACATTGAAAACTGTTAGAAATATCAAGTTAGTTAGATGGTTAGCCATAGAATAAGGGATTCTCGACTAGGTCCTTTATTTATGTTTTTTTTTGTTATGTTAGTTCCTAGATTTGCGGTTTAGTATTTCCTTTCCTATGTATGTATGACTATTTAAGTCTTAAGTGATTTAATAAAAGATTACCAAAGTCCATTCATAAAACTTTCATGGTATCAGAGCCTCGGCTCTATAGAAACACAAAAAAACTATGATGGAGAAAACTGGTATTGGAAAACCAACATGGTCGACAGTCACAGCAAAAACTTTGGGGACAGTTTCTACGACTACGACAAGCAGCAGTGCTGACCAACTAGGAGCAGCCATGTCCTTGCAAATTTCAGTTCACAAACTAAACGGAAAAAATTACTTGGAATGGGCACAATCGGTCAAGCTCGTCGTTGATGGTCGAGGGAAATTGGGACATCTGACTGGAGAAGAAAAAAACCCAGGGGAGACAGATCCACACTTCAAGAGATGGAGATCGGAGAACTCATTGGTGACTGTGTGGCTTCTCAACTCGATGGAACCAGCAATTGCCAAGCCTCATATGTTCCTACCGACAGCCAAATAGGTGTGGCATTCAATCCGGGAGACGTATTCTGATCTCAAAAATTCATCTCAAATTTTTGAGATAAAAACGAAATGTTGGCAAGCAAAGCAAGGAGATCGAGATGTGACAGACTTCTATAATGAAATGATGACATTATGGCAAGAACTGGATCAGTGTCATGATGATCAATGGGAAATGGCAAAAATTGTGAGAGATTCAAGAAGAGAGAGGAAAATGATCATATTTACATGTTCCTCGCAGGTGTGAATAAGAGTCTTGATGAAGTCAAGGGGAGAATTCTCGGGCGAAGGCCACTACCTTCCATCCGTGAGGTTTTTTCAGAAGTTAGGATGGAAGAAGGCAAA
Organism: Morus notabilis; assembly: GCF_000414095.1. Taxonomy (NCBI): domain Eukaryota; kingdom Viridiplantae; phylum Streptophyta; class Magnoliopsida; order Rosales; family Moraceae; genus Morus; species Morus notabilis. The sequence goes on from NW_010360565.1 coordinate 325,340, forward strand.
AGGAAGATCATGCTTGGGAATTCTGGACTACAGGACAGATCTGAACAAGAAGGATCTGCACTGACTGCACGATCAACAGAACGAGATCAAGACAGAAGGAAGAAGCCTTGGTGTGATTACTGCAAAAAATTCTGGCACACCTGTGAGACATGTTGGAAGATCCACGGTAAGCCACCAGGAGGAAAGAAGCAACCCGAAAGGGCTCTTCTTCAGACCGTGGCTGAGAATTCTCAAGAACCACAAGTTAACTCAGGATCATCTCTATTCACGAAGGAACAATTCGAACATCTTGTTAAATTGTTTCAATCTCCACAATTTTCTGGTATTCCGTCTTGTTCCTTTGCTCAAATTGGTAATAGTCATGTCCTTTCTTTCTCATGTGTTAAATCCAATTGTTCTTGGATTATTGATTTTGGGGCAACTGACCACATGACAGGTTGTTCAAGTATTTTCTCATCCTATAAACCATGTGCAGGAAATAGGAAAGTAAAAATTGCATATGGCTCTTTTTCAGCCATAGCAGGAATAGGAACTGTCAAAATTTCACCATCGTTTATTCTTTCCAATGTGCTGCATGTCCCTAATCTAACCTATAATCTTGTGTCAATTAGCAAATTAACTCATGACTTAAAATGTCATGTTAATTTTTTCCCATCTCATTGTGAATTTCAAGAAATGGTCTCGGGGAAGATGATTGGCAATGCTAGAGAGTGTGAAGGTCTCTATCTTCTAGACGAAGGATCTCAATCAAATAAAACAATCTAAGGAACCTGTTTGAAGTCTATTTCTGTTTCTAGTAACAATGAGATATATTTGTGGCACTTTAGATTAGGTCATCCTAGTTTTTATTATTTGCAACATTTATTTCCGAATCTATTCAAGAATAAGAATCCTTCTGATTTTCAATGTGAAATCTATGCATTGGCAAAACATCATAAAGCATCCTATTCTCCACAATCATACAAGCCTTCAAAACCATTTTCATTAATACATAGTGATATATGGGGTCCATCTCGAGTTTCAACATGTTTTGGAAAAAGATGGTTTGTTACTTTAATTGATGATCATACAAGACTGAGTTGGGTTTATTTACTAAAGGAAAAATCTAAGGTAGAATCAATTTTCAAAAATTTCTATCATATGGTTCAAACTCAATTTCAAACTAACATCCAAGTATTTAGAAGTGATAATGGCAAAGAATACTTCAAACATATTTTGGGATAGTTTTTTGCTGAAAAAGGAATTGTTCAACAGAGTTCGTGTAACAATACTCCACAATAGAATGGAGTTGCTGAAAGAAAAAAATAGACATATTTTGGAAGTTGCACGGGCCCTGTTATTTACCAATCATGTTCCAAAATATCTTTGGGGAGAAGCGGTTTAACATCAATTTATTTGATTAATCGATTGCCATCAAAAGTTTTAAAGTTTCAAACTCCACTCAGCCTTTTTCAAAAAACGTTTCCAACATCACGAATATTCTCTTGATTACCTTTACGTGTATTTGGTTGTACTGTGTTTATTCACAGTCAAGATAAAACCCGAGGAAAACTTAATCCTCAAGCAACCAAATGCGTGTTTGTTGGTTTTGCAGCAAATCAAAAAGGCTTTAAATGTTTAGACCCTGTTTCAAAGAAAATATACATCACTATGGACGTTTTGTTTTTTGAAAACAAACCATATTTTGCAGCTCATCTTCAGGAGGAGAATAGGCATGAAGATTCATTTTTTAAAAGTCTCAACCACTCGGATTCACCAGCCCTGGATTCTTGCAGGTTTGAACTGATTCCTGATTCCCTGGATTTTCTCAGGATTGAACAAATCACTGATTCTCCTGAAAACTAGCAAATTTTTAAAAACCAACACCACAATTCCGATTCAAGTCCCAAGATTTTTTCAAATTCGGATCCAGAACTAATCAGGGATTTTGAAAACAATTCAAATTCTATGGACTTGAATTCGAACATAGAGGAAGAATCTGTTGAAACTGAAAAAGGGAAAAACAAGGAATCTGAAATTCAAAAACAAAAGGATTCTTCCATTGAAATTCAAAATTCGGAAAGAGGTATTGCACCCATAGTATCTCAACAAATAACTACCAACGAAAATAGATGTCAAACAGGGAAAGTATTTGGACAGATTTATGAGAGAAAGTTCCCTCATCGGAAGATAGCTACCAAAGCCTCTCAGCCTTGCCAAGAATCTAACCCAAAACCAGAAAATCCTGAAGTCGAGTCCTCTATTCAAAAATCAGAGTTGTCTAGTGAGTTAGTGTTGGTAACCGAATCAAATTCGGATGCGGAAGCGTGGCGGGGAGGGCGGATCAAGTATAACAAAAATTTTCATAAAAATTTTGAGATACTCTATAGATTATATTAATTTATGCACGAATAAATTAATCACATTAATTTATATGTCAAGAACTCAATTAGGAAAAATACCTGGAGGCCGACTCGGATGATAACTTGAATTCTTTGACATCGAACAATCCTTGCTCCAAGATTTGCGTTTAGAAAACCAAAGTCTTCCACGTCAATTCTTTGATTCCACGTAGACGTGTGTGTGGGCACACGTGAGACAAAATAAGTTTCAAAAACACTCAAATTTTCACAAACACCAATGCATGCACGATGTGGAATTTTTGGGAGAAAAATTTTTTCCTTCTCTTGCTCTAGGGAATTTCGGCCAGCCCCCTTAAAGTCTAGGTTAAAAAATCGTCTCGCGCAATTTTTCATCATCCCTTATTTATAGAGTATAAGTCCAACTTCTAGAAGGAATCAAATCTCTCTCTCCTGTTTGAATTTTGAACAAAAATTCTTCTCTACCTTCTCCTTGTGTGGCCGGCCACCCTAGGGTTTTCTATCCCTGTGTGTGGCGCCAATTGCAGATAGGGAAGGAAGAGAAAATCATCATTTATCCTGTAGTCCAATTTCAATTCAAATTCAAATTCGAATTTAAGTCAAACTTAAATTAATTTGAATTTCAAATTGAATAACTTATCAAATAAGTTTAAAATGATAAATTTAAAGTATGTTCATGATTCAAATTCAAATTTAAATAATCACATTATTTAAATAATAATTAATTCTCAATTAATTATTTTTCAAGTATTTAATTTTTGAATTCTATAATTCTAAAATTTCCATTTTGTCATTCTATAATTCTAAAATTCCCATTTTGTCATTCTATAATTCTAAATTTCCCATTTTATCCTTTGTGTCTGGTAGAATTACAAGGACGACGCGGGGACTAATGGACCTATAATCCCAAGCTCTAATAAAATTAATAATTAATTAAACACTTTAATTAATTAATTAATTCTATTAATTTCAATAGTTACTCTACTATAAACTTGGAATTGAACTCTCGAAATTGTAGACATTAATTACTTCTAAACTGTGAAGTGTCCATTTGATATAGTCATTGCATTTAGATCAATCCTCCATAAATAATTCATAATTAGAGTTAGGTAGAATCCGTTAAGCTCTCTAATTATATATTCATCATTGAGTACCATTGATTCTCTAATGGATAGTGATTCATAAAACACATTCATGAACCATAGCGCTCTTACTAATCCAAGTACCGAATCAATACTCAAAAGAATTATTTATCTACTTCTTTCTCAAGAAGGAATGGATTCCATCTCATATAATAACATTCACGGCTACCTATTTCAGCATGTCTCTAAAATACAAGGAATAGGATTCAAGGTCTTAGAATCCGTACCGAGTAAATTAAAAGACACAAATCCATAAATAAGAGTTTGTTAAGAACTCAGGATTAAGATCATTCTATATATGACCATCGGTAGACTCAATTAGAATTTCTATGCTTAACAGAAATTATTAGAAATTCATATTGTGTCTGTGTCCCTGTTCCACACAATCTCATTATACGAAATACACTCATTCAATATCTCACAATATTAACAGTGCGGATAACACCGTTCCATTCTAATGAGAATGACATGTATTAATAATGTTTTAATTAAAGATTCTGAACATTAATTAAATTCATTATGAACACCGTTTTTTATTATTATCCTTAAATATTATCCTCTCGTATATAACACTTATATACAATGTTTAAGGTTACATAAATAATCACGGAATTTTCATTTGATATTCATAAAATATTCATAAATATATGCACATAAAATGATGAATAAACTCTTTTATTAATTAAATAATAAATATCCTATTACCTCTCATGTTTCTAGGACACCATTCCCAACAGTTAGATATTCCAATAGCCATCCGAAAAGAAAAATGCTCATGCACCAAATATCCCATGTCCAACTTCGTGTCTTGTAAAAGGCTTTCCCCTCGTTTTTTTGCTTTCACCACTAATGTTTCTTCTGTGGAGATTCCTAACAATATACAGGATGCTTTAAAAAGTCCAGAGTGGAAGAAGGAGGTTCTAGAGGAGATGAGTGCTCTTGAGAAAAATAAGACATGGAAAGTAGAGGAGTTGCCAAAGGGAAAATCAATAGTGGGCTGCAAATGGGTTTTCACCACCAAATACCGAGCTGATGGAACACTTGAAAGATACAAAGCTAGATTAGTTGCCAAAGGATTCACACAAACATATGGTGTGGATTACATGGAGACTTTTGCACCCGTGGCTAAACTTAATACTGTTCGGATTTTGTTATCTATTGTAGTGAACCGGGATTGGCCATTGCAGCAACTAGACGTGAAGAATGCCTTCCTTAATGGAGATTTAGAAGAAGAAGTCTTTATGGAACCACCCCCCGGATTTGAGGACAAGTTTGGGTCAAAAGTGTGCAGGTTAAAAAAATCTTTATACGAACTCAAGCAATCTCCAAGAGCATGGTTTGACAGGTTCACACGATTTGTAAAAGGTTAAGGTTATGTTCAATCTCAGTCCGATCATACAATGTTTTTCAGGTTCTCTGAGGCAGGGAAGGTAGCGGTGCTGATTGTGTATGTAGATGATATCATTTTTACCAGAGATGATTTAGTGGAGATGGAAAGACTTAAAAGGGGGCTTTCCAAGGAGTTTGAAATCAAGGACCTTGGAGAACTGAAGTATTTCCTAGGTATGGAGATTGCAAGATCCAGAAAGGGCATCATTGTTTCACAATGAAAATACATCCTAGACCTTCTAAAGGAAACGGGTATGAGTGGCTGTAAACCAACAGACACACCAATAGACCCAAATAAAAAGCTGGGAGGAGCAAAGCAAAGGGTACCAGTAAACACTTCCTAATATCAAAGATTGGTAGGAAAGTTAATTTATTTGTCACACACTCGCCCAGACATTGCATTTGCAGTAAGTATGATCAGCCAGTTTATGCATTCACCATGTGAAGAACATCTAGAGGCAGCTTATAGAGTATTGAGGTACTTAAATAGTTGTCCAGGGAGGGGGTTGTTCTTTAAAAAGGGGGAAGACATAAGAGTTGAAGTTTTTTCTGATGCGGATTGGGCTGGTTCGGTTACAGACAGGAAATCAACATCGGGATACTGCACCTTTGTGTGGGGTAACCTCGTTACTTGGAGAAGTAAAAAGCAAAACGTAGTTGCAAGGAGCAGTGTTGAAGCAGAGTTCAGATCAATGGCCAATGGTGTGTGTGAAGTATTATGGGTTCAACGTGTACTTTAGGAGTTAAAGCAACAAATCCTACAACCAATACGATTGTATTGTGATAATAAGGCAGCTATTAGCATAGCCCACAATCCAGTCCAACACGACAGAACAAAGCATGTTGAGGTGGATAGGCATTTCATAAAAAGAAAAGCTAGAGGCCAGACTCATTTGTACCCTGTTTGTACCAACAACAGAGCAACTTGCAGACATCCTAACTAAGGGATTGTTTAGACCAATGTTTGACTCATTTGTAAACAATTTGGCATGATTGACATCTATGCACCAACTTGAGGGGGAGTGTTAGAAATATCAAGTTAGTTAGATGGTTAGCCATAGAATAAGGGATTCTCAGCTAGGTCCTTTATTTATGGTTTTTTTTTTTTGTTATGTTAGTTCCTAGATTTGCAGTTTAGTATTTCCTTTCCTATATATGTATGACTATTTAAGTCTTAAGTGATTTAATAAAAGATTACCGAAGTCCATTCATAAAACTTTCAAAAACATAATAGTAAAAGTGAGCGGAAGGCCCAGTAGGATACAATTTTATAAAACATTATAAATAATGGTACTCGCAGTCTGAAGACATACACCCGGAACTGATCATACAATTTTATAAAGCATTGTAAATAAAGTTACTCACGGTCCGAAGACATACACTCGGAACTGATCATACAATTTTATAAAGCATTGTAAATAAAGGTACTCACAGTCTGAAGACATACACCCAGAACCGATCATACAATTTTATAAAACATTGTAAATAAAGGTACTAACGGTCCACAGACATACACCCGGAACCGATCATCCTTTTTTTGAAAAAAAAGGAAATACTCACGTAGTAGTAGTAAAATATTTGTATAATGAAAATGTGTAGATCCATAACACTACTGAACAAGAAGTGGATCCGTACGGGTTTCAGGTCTTGCCCCCAAGGATACGATTCTCATACCTCGATCTTTAAGGCCACCATGTGTTATATCATTCTAAAAAATATTTCATTTTAAGAACTGATACTCTTTAAAATCTCATTTCCAAAATCATTGGAAAACTTAATAGCATTATTCATGCTATTTCCTTTAAAATCATTTTCTTGAAACATGTTTTGTTCTAAAACATTTTCATTGGCCAAAATCATTTAAAGTAAGGCTAACAAGGATATGGGCAAGAATATCCTACCTTTTGGCAATTTAATCTACGGATAACTTCACGTTCTCCAACCGTCTATTCTTGAAGCTCCACGGCTCGCTCTGAACCTCAACTCGATTCGCCTCGATCTACGTGCACAGTTCGGTAGACTCTTCAACATAGTCTAATTGGCATAAACGGAGGTCACCGTTGCGTTCAACACGTTGAAACGAGTCAGGATATCATCTCAAATCTTCGATCGGACGTCAGGAACTTCAAGAACTAAGACACGCCGAAATTCGGCCACCGGCGGCAGCGGCGGTGGAGGTTGTCGAAGCATATTTCCGCGGCGGACTTGGGTCCTACCCCCCTTAAATTAACCATTCTGAGTTCAATGGTGCTGTCAATTTCACCCAATTCGGCCTCTATCTACTCCGATCAAACGCAAAAATGTCGACAAAATCTGGCTACTTTGATCTTAATTCTCCGACTGTGGAATCTCAAAATTGGTTGAGGGCTTTCATTACTCGTGATCCTCTGAGCATTTAGACACTAAAATCGTGATGATCCAATGGTTGGATCACCAAAACTACCCCTTATCTCCTCAGACAGCAGCGGCGGCTCTGATTTCTAACAAACGGTGGCGGGACCGTGAAATTGTCATAGAGGTTTTCCTCAACGTTCTTCTTTGAATCCATTGACACTGGCGATGTCATAAATGGCGGCCGGGAAGGAGGTGAACGGCGGTGGTGGTGGCGAGAACTCCAACCACCATGGACGGTGGTGCTCCGACTAGAATCGAGCTATGAAAAAGGATGAGTTTTCTTCGTCTCTTCGAGCTGAGTCCATAGGGACCGGAATCACTCTGATCAAAGGTCGGACAACAAAGTTATGACGGCAAGAAGTTTTGGTAGTTTTAGGACATTTCGTCGGCGATTGCGGCTATTTCTGGCGGAGATGGAGGTCGTGCGGCATGTCAACGAGTCTAGCTCGTCGAGAGCTTTCCGATGGTGCGGGCGGTGTCGCGAAATGACACCAGAATCTCATCGGTGGTAGGTGGCTAGCATGGAGAGAGAGATAGAGTGTGTGTTTACGTGGGAGGGAGAGAGGAGAGGAAAAGGAGAAAGAAGAAAGGAAAAAGAAAAAGAAAGGAAAATAGGCTTAGACTTTCTGTACAAATTTGAGAATTAGACTTCAAAGCCTAATTTGAATAGAGTATGGAATGACTCATTATTCTTATTCTGAAAAATTGGCTACCGACACTTACAACTGTTTGAGATCAGTAGTGTCAATTTCAAACAAATCATTTTTAAAGGGAAAAGGCCCTTTACATGATAATTATAACTGAGAATCTTTCACTAATCTCAGATTAATTAACACCTAATCACCGGATTTGATTAATTAATCGTAATTAATTTAACCGGATGTTACAATCCTACCCCCCTTAAAGAAATTTCATCCTCGGAATTAGAACAAAACCTGGGTAGCGGTTAAACTTGCGAAGACAGCAACAATGCATTGTAAGGAAATGAATGGCATTAACGATTTCATCACTTTGCGACTCCTCATGATTTCTTGTATGATAACGGCTTCTCGTCTATCAACAGGGTGAATCCTCATCTCTATACATATGTCTAAACTTTCAACTTCTAACTAGAAGGGTTATACAAGGTTATACAATTATTGAACAATAATCATCACGAACATGATTCTTGTACAATACTCAAAAGGTTCTAGATTCTCAACATCTAGCCAAGGACCTTAAGCTAAGTACTTAGGGAGGTTCTCCACTTAATCAGACTCGGATTATCTAAAAGAATTATCCAATTCACTCAGTTCTTTAGTTTCGTATCTGGGTTGATTTGACGCCCGTCATGAAAACATGGGCAAACCGTATTACGTGTCTCCAAAGGGTGGAAAACAGGTTTCTAATGAAAATAGACATCCAGAGCTTTCCAACGAGTTATTGTATGCCCTATTTTAAATATTCTACGTCTTTCAAACACCTCTTACAAGAAGTTGAAATTCTGAAGTTTTAGCTTTTCAATGCATTTTCAAAAGTTTCTAAGCGAAACTTCAACTACGTACATCTCGGCCTACAAAACTCCAAACAGAGTGATTCTAAGTGCTACACCTCACTAATGATGCACATTAAATGGTAAGATTAGTGTCTTAAGTGCAGCAATCCTAGTTCTAGAAGTTGGGGTCCAAGTTCACACTTTTTACATTATACCAAGAACGCAATTTTGACCTTTTTGACATAAATGATCATAAAAAATTCCACATAGATCTGAACGGTATAATTCTAGTTTCTAAACAGAGTAGACACCTAGAGTTTCGAAACGAGCTATCATATACCTAAATCCGAGCTCTCTCAATACCTCAAAAACAGTTTTTAAGAAATTAAAATTCTATCATTTCCTAGTTTCGACAACTTTTGAGAAGTTTTTGGCATGAAACTTCTAATGCGCACAACTCGGGTTACAAAACTCCAAATGAAGTGATTCTAACTCCCACACGTCACTAGTAACATGTTCTAAATGGCAGTAATAGTGGCCTAGGTGCAGCAATCATATTTCAAAAAGTAAGGGTCTCAGTTCTTTATTTTATCAATTCTTAGAAAAGATAGTTTTGACGGCTCTTACGGGAATAATTATAAAATATTCTACACAGTGCCAAAAATTACAAAATCAGTGCCTAATCGAATTAGACATCTAGGGCTTTCCAAAGAGCTATCATAAGCTTAGTTTCGAATATGTTAATATCTCCAAAAACACGTTATACCAGATCAAAATGTAGCTATTTTTCTGGAGAATTCCTAGAAATCAACTGTAACTTAAAAAATGCATAATTTGAGCTATGGTTATCCATTTGAGATGATTCTTGCGGCTATATGAAGCTTAGGATGTCTAGTTTCTAATTTTGTAACCCATTCTTTCAAATTCATCTCTGAGAATTCCCAAAATTCAATAGTATTGAACATGTTCAGGTTAGGTTCCTTGACACTTTTTCTAACAAATTGAAAAATTTACAATTTAAGCTACAAAACTCTTTTTTTGGTGATTCAAATCTGCTATCAAAGCTTGAAAAGTCTATTTTAAGGTTCTAACAAAGCTAACATTAAAACTTATTAAGAATAATCAAGTCCTGAGCTTTTCCTTGGGCTGCTCCTAGAATCATCCCCAAAATTATGTGGATCAAGTAGGGGAAGAATGATTAAAGTCCAAAATAATAACATTCAAGAAAGAAATTCTAAAGAAACTCACACTTAATGTTAAACAACCACAAAGGCTCCAAACTTCCAATCGTTCAGTCATAAATCAGTTTCTAACTCGAATCCATATTCTTCATAAATCCAGTAAAATATAGATTCGTCGACCTTGACAGGAATATACATAAATTATTATGTACGTCTCCAAAAATTCTAAAATGAACTCCATAAGAAAGTAGACACGTAGATCTTTGATTTGGTATGTTACACATAAGGTTTAGAAACTGACAAGGCCCTCAAAAATAAGTTACAGAAAATCAAAACGGCCTGTCTAGGGAAATTCTTATAGTTACATGAAATCCATCACGTGGACTAAAGTTGATTTTGATGCAACATCTACAGTTTGACACCGATTTGGAAAACGTACAAAGTGTTGTTCATACTTATCATTAGAACTACCCGTTCTAATACCACATGAAATTGACAAGACTTCTCCTCAAGATGGTCGAACCCAACATCTTCAGCCCGAGGGAACTCAACCTCAACTGCTAAAGAAGTTCTTCCATTTAAGACATCACTTTGAAATATAAATCAAAGGCAAGAATGTCATTCACATGGCGGAAAAGAGGCGCATACGACAATTCGTCAGGATAGTCGTGCTGAAACCTATGAACTAGGACTTTCTATGCCTTTTCTGTGGATTCCTACGTGCCAAATGATAGAAAGGAACATCCATCTTGCGACTCTACTGGCAGCATCATGATATCGGTTGTCACAATCAACCATTTTATCAATGAGAAAGAAACAAAATTCCAATTTCAATAAAATAGGACCACTCGCCTCATTCGAGTCTTTATCAGTTTCAGAATTATGAAATGAGACATGAGGATGCCTTATCATTCAGGAATCTCATATCCGAAATACCATCAATTCCAGCTAAAAGTCAATCAAGAACATATACTTTCAACCACTGGAATAGAGACACCCAATTCTGGGGATGATCGAACACAAGAATATCAATCATCGACTTAGAATCTAGAAAGTCACAGAAATTCTCATAGTCGCATTTAACTCTAAAGGAAGAACCAATAGAAATTTAGTATTGAATGGATATGAAATCAAATAACAATTGAATCTCCAAGACCCGTGATTGAACTACAAATCCTACACCAAATGAAAACCATTCACTAGAAATGAAATAAGTGTATGATCAACTCTAAAAGTACATGACTTAACATCGAATCCCAAAAGCGAAATGTTAGAGAATATTAATATCCATAGTCAATGTCTTATAATGACATGGTTCAAGTTAACGAGGGAATCACCGAGACTAACACTCGAGCCAAGAAAGAATTTTGATTCCTGAATAATGTAGGATTGTGATGGAAAGATATCACAATTCGATACACAAATAATAACGAAGAGACCAACTCCCGGTCACAATGGATTAAGAAAAGAGTTTGAAGTTGGATTTGATTAATTAATCACAATTAATTTAACCGGATGTTACAATTTTACCCCCTTAAAGAAATTTCGTCCTCATAATTGGAACAAAACCTGGGTAGCGGTTAAACTTGCGAAGACAACAACAATGCATTGTAAGGAAATGAATGGCATTAATGATTTCATCACTTTGTGACTCCTCGTGATTTCTTGTATGATAACGGCTTCTCGTCCATCAATGGGGTTAATCCTCATCTCTATACATATGTCTAACTAAGACAAAGATACGGAGTGGCGGTAGAGCGCATTGGATGAACGTTGACCCTTAGAGGTCAACTATCCCCGTCCAAAGAGTCAACTAGAAGGAACAAGAGCAGCACCATGAAAACGAACGCTTCACTGGCCATGAACGAATATCACTTCCAAGGAGCCGAAGGTGACAAACCCGCCCACGTCCAGGTTGAAGTACGACTATGCCAAGATTTAACGTGCATTAAATGCATGCAGAGTAGGTGGTGAGGCCGGTGGAGAAAGACATGCAGATTGGCTAAAATCTCGATGATCAGAGATTACTGTTTCAGAGTAGGGAGAAAATATGGATTTGATTAGGTGGTTAATAACTGGCAGATATGATATGATGATGTATATAAGCAGAATGAGTGGGTTGAAAGGGGGTCGGATTCTTGAACACTTCTCTCCCCAGAACTTGTATTTTCTGCCCATAATAGTGAGAAAGCTCTCAGTAGACGTATCTCTATATTAGAGTGAACCACTATAAATCCCTTGTGTTGGTTTTGTTTCTTTTCTTCTGATTCACATATATTTTATTTAATCCGAGCACAAATCACAAAAGCTTGTTATTAATCTGTTGAGAAGTTTTTACCGTCAATAATTGGCGAATCCACTGGGGACCGAACCTAGAATCTCTGGTTTGTGTGTCTAGGATCCAAGACTACTAAGAAATAACCAACGATCAGGCCTCCAAGAAGAGGGAGAAATGGCACCACGAATCAAGGCAGCCAAACGGAGGAGAACGCCACGCATCTGGCCAATAGTGGGGGCAGAGGAGATCAACCCGACCAGGGGAATCAACCCCTGGTGAGGAATGAAACTCCAACCCTAGGTATGCCGCAACTTGACCCAGTACAATGCAGGTCCAGTTGTTGCTAGGAACCAGAATGCTGGTGATCAGCACGGTGCCCCATAAGGGATCGGGGAAAGTGAAAATGCCAAGGGGGATAACCCGAGGCCTTGACCATCCAAGTCCGGTGGGGTCCATTTCCCTCATAACGGCGCCATGGTAGTAGTGGCAATGATTAAGAACCACACTGTCTGCAGAATCCTCGTGGATAACGGAAGCTCAGTGGACATCCTATACTCTGATTGCCTAGAAAAGATAGGAATCCCAAAGGAGCAACTGGAGAAAACATCTCGGCCATTATATGGGTTTACGGGGGATTCGGTCATCCCCCAAGGAAAGATCAGGCTACCTATAACTGCAGGAGAAAAGCCTAGGCAAATAACTGTGATGGCAAATTTCATGGTAATCAAAGGGGGCTCACAGTAGAACGTCGTGATCAGGAGGCTAACCCTTCCAGCGCTAAGAGCAATAACCTCTGTCTACCATCAAAAGGTTAAGTTCCCAACCCCTAATGGCATAGGAGAAATAAAGAGCAATCAATATGAATCTAGGGTCGCATACTCAGATGCTATGCGTGGATATGATCAACCAGGGAGACAAGAAGCGAGAATGGTGCAGCAGGGGCCAGTTGAAGAAGATATAGATCCCAGGATCGCAAAAGAAATTACATGGTCCCAACCGGTTGAGCAACTGGAGGAAATCTGAGTTGATGACAAGGAACCGACGAGGGTATTGAAAGTAGGCTCAGATTTACCTCCGGCGCTTAAAGTCGAAGTTTAAAACTTCTTGACGAAGAATCTGGATGTATTCGCTTGGACGCAAGCTGATATAGTAAGAATCAACTCTGAAGTTATATGTCATTCGTTAAACATCGATCCTTCCTATCCTCTGAAGCGTCAAAAACGTCGACCGATGAATCCAGAAAGGTACGAACCATTGAAGGAAGAGGTTAACAAATTGATTAACAATGGTTTCATCAGGGAGGCTCATTATCTTAGATGGGTTTCAAACCCTGTCCTGGTGATCAAGCCTAATGGGAAGTGGAGAAAGTGTGTTGATTTCAGTGACCTCAACAAGACCTGCCTGAAAGATGGTTTTCTCTCCCCCGAATAGATCAAATGGTCAATGCTATAGCCGGACACGAGTTGTTAAGCTTCATGGATGCCTACTCTGGTTATAACCAGATTCTTATGCATCTAGTCGATGAAGAGCACACATCGTTCATCACGAATAGGGGCCTCTATTGCTATAAGGTAATGCTCTTTGGCTTGAATGCAGGGGTGACATACCAAAGGCTGGTAAACAAAATGTTTGTTGGGTAGATCGGGAAGACAATGAAGTTTATGTTGATGACATGCTAGTAAAAAGCACGAAGGCTAGGTAGCACGTCACACACTTAAGGGAGAAGTTTGATGTGCTGAGAAGATACCACATGAAGCTGAATCCCCTAAAGTGCGCTTTTGGGGTTGGATCAATAAAAATTTCTTGGGTTCATGGTCAATAACAGAGGAATAGAGGCTAACCCAGAAAAAATAAAAGCCTTGCAAGATATGAGGTCTCCCACAAAGCCAAAGGAGGTACAGAGGTTGACGGGATGTATCGATGCTCTTAACAGGTTCATATCTAAGGTGACGGACAAGTGTGTGCCCTTCTTCGATGCATTAAAAGGAAGTAAGCGGTTTGAGCGGACGCCACAATGCGAAGAGGCCTTTCAAAGGTTGAAAAAGCACCTGGGCAGACCCCATATCCTGTTAAAGCCCATCCCGGGAGAGGGGCTAAGTCTATATCTTTATGTTTCAAAGCATGTTGTAAGTTCTGTACTGATCAGGGAAGAAAAAAGGGTCCAGTTACCGGTCTACTACGTGAGTAAGAGGCTCCTGGACGCCGAGTCAATATACACTAAGATGGAAAAATTAGCTTTCGCCTTGATGGTGGCCTCAAGAAAGCTTTGACATTATTTACATGCCTACACAATACGAGTTCTGACAAATCACCCACTGAGACAGGCATTGCAGAAGCCAGAAACGTCCGGTCACTCCTGAAATGGTCATAGAATTGAGCCAATTCGACATTGAATACGTGCCGAGGACAGCAATCAAGGGGCAGGCATTGGCTGACTTCATGGCAGAATTTTCCCACAAGCCAGCGACTACCGAGGATGAAGGGACCAACAAAGAAACAGGGTCGAAACTCTACATAGATGAAGTAATAAATGAAACTGGATCAGGAGCGGGCATCATGCTAATAAGTCAGAGGGCTACAAAATCACCGCAGTGGTGCGGTTCAAATTCAAGGCGTCAAACAATGAAGCAAAATACAAGGCACTGATTGCAGGATTTCGGTTGGCGAGTCACTTGAAGGTTGAAAACCTTGGCATTTTTGTGACTTTCAACTAGTGATTGAACAAGTAAAGGAGGAGTATCAGGCACGCAGCGAAAGGAGGGGGGCATACTTGAGAAAGGTAAAGGAAGAGCTCACTAAGTTTAAAAACTATAAGATAATGCAGGTACCAAGAGCCAAGAATACAAACGACGATGCCCTAGCCAAGATGGCGTCGTCAAAGGAGTCGGATATGCTAGATGTCGTCCCCATCGAAGAGCTGGAACAGCCATCAATTGATGAGAAAGCAGAAGAGGTCTTAACAACCCAGGTGACCTAAAATTGGATAATACCACTCATCCAATACTTGATGGATGCGAAGCTAACCAATGACAAGGATGAGGCCAGAAGGGTCAAATATAGAGCTGCCAGGTACTTACTGTCTGATGGTCTGCTGTACAGACGAGGCTTCTCAACGCCCTTACAACGGTGTCTGGATGACAATGAGGTGCAAGAGGTCCTCTGGGAGATCCATAAAGGAGTGTGTAGTAATCATACTGGGGGGCAATCTTTAGCTATAAAGGTTTTGAGGCAAGCGTACTATTGGCCTACACTTAAAAAAGATGCGTATCAATACGATCGGCGTTACGATAAGTGCCAATGATATGCCACGATTCCTAGAGCGCCCTTAGAAAACCTAACTTCCATTCTTAGCCCATGGCCTTTTGCCAAATAGGGGGTCGACTTGATCGGACCTTTGCATCTTGCACCGGGAGGCTTTAAGTTTGCCATTGTCACTGTAGACTACAACACTAAGTGGGCCGAGGCGAAAGCTCTTACTTCGACCACAGAGGCTGCCTGCACAAGCTTCATTTGGAACAACATTGTGTGCAGATTTGGGGTTCCACATTCCATCGTGTCTGACAACGGTAAACAGTTTGACAATGCCTCAACGCGTAAATTTTGTGACGATTTAGGCATTCAAAAAGACTTATTAGTGCCGATACATCAGTAGTCCAACTGCCAAGTTGAAGCCGTCAACCAAATCCTGAAATACACCCTGAAGAAAAAGCTTGTAACTTGAAGGGAAAATGGGCTGAAGAACTCCCGAAGATCTTATAGGCGTATAAGATGACCAGTCGAACTACAACAAGAGAAACACCCTTCTCTATGACGTATGGGGTCGTGACAGTGCTCCCCATGATAATTGATACGCCGACATTAAGAACGGTCGCGTGCGAGGACGACACAAACGTCGAAGCAATGAACGGGGAGATCAATCTGTTGGAAGAAAAAATGTTAGACTCTCAACTACGACTTGCCAATTACCAACAAAAAATAGCGCGATACTACAATAAAAAAGTCAAATGAAGAAGGTTCACCCCGGGAGACTTGGTATTAATAAGGGTAACACAGAGCACTAAACCAAAAAATACTGGCCCTTTAGGCCCAACATGGGAAGGACCCTGCCGTATAAGAGAAATGCTACGCCCATGATCCTATATTTTAAAAAGCCTCACCGGCAAGAAGATTCAACACCCATGAAATGCAGAGCAACTAAAACTGTACCACCAATAATGTATGCTTTCTTACACATTTTAGTTGTATTTGGTATTTCAATAGCATAAATGAAAACTTATTCATAACAAGTGTTCAAAAAGACCACGAAGAGATCGACCCCTTAATAACATGTCTGCCTAAAAATCAAGGTTTTTAGACATACATGGGGGGAGGGGGGCAAAAGGGGTCTACAGACCACAAAAAAAAAAATGTTAAACGTCGACTTCTCCAAGGAGAATAGACGATAACTTGGCAGATTTTAAGGAATCTGCTAGAGGAGGGGTCTACGGACCACACAAAAATTGTTCAACGTCGACTTCTCCAAGGAGAAAAGATGATAACTTGGCAGATTCATAGAATCTACCAGCTCTAAGGGGCATTTAAATATCTAGAACGTCGACCTCTCCAAGGAGAAGAAACGATTACTTAGCATAATTTTAAGGAATTTGCTAAAGCGATAACCCTAAACGTATTTAAAACGTCGAGATCTCCAAGGAGAAGAGGCAATCATCTGACATTCTAAGAAATCTGCTAGAATACGAGCCCTAAAGGGCACTAAAGACAAAAGATCTGAAAATAAAGGCAATAGTGCATTATATTAATTACGAAAAAAATATACAAACTGGTGGGCCGAGAACCCATTGTCTCAAAAAAACAAAACAAAACAAAAATACAGGAATACGGCTCTCAATCCCCACTGCCACCAGCGGAGCCATCTCCACTGCTAGGATGAGAAGAGCCATCGCCATCTACACGAGGAGGAGCATACAGAAAGCTGAAGTCCAACTCGGGGTGATGCTATTTGATCTGCTCCACTATCTGTTCCCCGGCGAACTGAAGATCCTTTGTATGAATTTTAGTGAGCTCCTAAAAAACCATGAACTCGTCGACAATTTCCTCGCGTTTGGCGACGAAGTCTTCAGAGTTCAGGTACTTTTCAACCGCTTCTTTCTTCCCCCTCTCGTAGCCTTCAACATTCCCTTTAGCAAGGTACTTATCCTTGGCCTCGGCCACTTGTTTCTCCGCTACCTCCGCCTGCTTGGCAGTCTCTTCGGCCTGAACCTTTAATCGGTCTAGTTCCTCCCGGAGACTCACTAATTTGGCCACGGCCACGTCCTTTTCCTTAGTAAGAGTTGTGCACTTGGACATTGCAGCGTCGAGGAGAGACGTAAGCTTCATCTCTATGTTGTCCATCTCGTTGCCACGTTCCTCAACCTTAACCAAATTTATAAAGTTGAGGACGGCGAGGACAAGACCCTGAGAATAGAAGATCAGAAGTCAGAAAAGGAACGGTGAACATACAATAGATTGAAAATAAATAATCGGCACTTACGTTAATCTGTAAGGATATCTGTTTACGCTGATAGTCAACTAGAGACGACCGGGAGGCGGCGACCCAGTGCTTGTCAAAAACTGACTTATACAGGGCTTGAAAAACCAAGGAGAACCGAAGAGGAAGATCTAGCATCGCCTCGACTTCGGCGTCAGAGATATCCCGGACCTGAAAGTTTGGGTCCATAACCTTCACCTTGAGAAGCAAAAGGCGATCCTTGGGTGGAGGAGGAACCTTGGCGACGACAGGAATGGGAACCACCGGCGTCCAAGTCTCCCTGGTCACCCGCACTTCTTCCTGGCATACCCTTTTCGGCACAGATGCCTCCAACATAGATCTAGAGGTACCCTCAAATGGCCCATTCTTCTTCGGGGCCGAAGAGGAAGCGCTAACGCTGGCTTTCCCCTTCAACTTGGGTCGACTGCCCAAAGGAAGCTGGATGTTCAAAAAAGTCATTTTTGCACATAAACGAAAGTTAAAAAATGGGTCGACTTGGCATCATATCAAGCAGGAAGTCGAGCTTAAAAGATTTACCTTCTGCATTAAGGTGAAAGAATTGTTGAACAGCTAGTATGTCTGGGGGATCCGAAAGTGAAAGGAGCAGCCCCGACTCCCTGAGGTTGGCCTCGGTTAGAAGAACATTGATGTTGCGTTCGTTCTCTGAAATCCCAAAGGTTTCAAGTACCCTTGCCTGCCTATTCCTGATTAGCTTCGGTCGGTCGTGAGTGGCTACACATGGAGGGAATTGTCAGCGTTATAAAAAAAGAGGAAGAGAAATGAGAAGGAAAATTTGTACAATTCTCACTTAGCCTCCCAAACGACGTTTGCACTTTTCGGCGATGGGGCATACGATCTCCGGGGTGAAAGTTAAAAGGTCCCCTGACCATGTAGAACATGGGTTTCTAGCCATGGAAGGAAGAAGGAATGCCCTTGATCAATTTACCTAAAACGGGCTTTGATCGCCCATGACCACCCAAAAAGTACCACCCATCGCACTTCGCGACGTGGCTTAACTTATATATATACAAAAACTCGTCCAGGGGCAGATCCACATCAAACCGTTGGCTCCACAAAACCCAGGCACCGGCAAAGCAGTACCAAAAGTTCGGCACTAGTTGGGTAAGGGAAATGCCGTGGTGATGGTAAAAATCCTTCACGAAGGGATGGATTGGTAATGTCATCCCTGCAGTAAAGGCCTGGGTATACATTGAAAGATACCCGGGAGGGGGAAGGCTAGACCTAAAGTTCACATCCGGGAGAAGGTATTCAAACCATCTCCCGTCCATGCGTCTGTCTCTGAACGCCTGGACGATGTCTCTGTTCCGAGTCCTCGGAACTGTCAGGTTAGCAGTAAATGAAGGCTTGTCTAGGTCCCCACTCATAACGGCCAAAGGGGCTTCGACGATGGAGGTGGCGACCCCAAACACTATTCCCCCTTCCAGAGGAACTTCACCGATGTCATCCCCCTCGACCATGAGGTCGACGCTATCGGCATCGTCCCTTGGGTCGGCTACATAGTTGTCCACTTCTCTCAGGATGGAGTCATCACCCAATGAGGAAGACGTCCATGAGGCCTCAGCGGTAGAAGGGGAGTTCGGCCTCACAATAGATGAAGGACCCTCTCGACGGTTAGATGGTTTGAAAGCTATTGTTTTGGTATAACAAGAAAAGAAGGATAATGTGAGCTAAGTTAAAATCCTAAGTCGAGAGGGTGAGGGTAAGCAAGAAAAAAGACGATTGTTCAAAACCGCCAATGGCTGCTGAAGGCATGCGAGTGTTGATGGCTCATAAAGCTGTCGATCATTCAGAAGAGGACGACGATGAATATTTAGATGGAACCCAGATTTCCTAGCCAAACACCTCTAGCCCAGAACCTCAAAGTCTCTATAGTCAACCAGAAACTGAAAAAACTAGTCTATCAGAGCCCCAAACATACGCAGAATAAGTTTTTAACCTCCTAAACATCTATTACAAGCCTAAAGTAAGCAACAATTCAGCGAGAACCAAGCAACGAAAGCAAAAAATACACAAAGAAGTATACGTAAACACGATTGCAATGATAAGACTTACCATAGGCTTGAAGGATGGCAAAATATGGAGATTAAACTAGAAAGGACTTCACGAGACACCAAATGAAGCGAGAGAAGTGGAATAGAGGGTGCTAGGAAAATTTGGGCAGAATAATGGCAGTTCTCAGGAATTTGGATGGAAATGGCTTCGATTTGAAGCGGACTTATAAAGGGGAACGAACCTTCGACCCCTAGCCATTGGATGGAATCCTAGTGAATCCAATGGCGGGGGCAATCGATCAAGATCGAACGACAGTGACAAAGGTGGGAGACTGAAAAGACGCGATCGTACGGTTCAGAATTCCCTATTCAAAAATGAGAAATGTCGGTGAAATGATGAGCTGAATCGACATGACTATTAGCCTTCCCAAGAAGCCGAGCTAATGCCAGTCATTATTACCTAGGGGTGCCATGCTGGCACCGCCTACAACAGGTCATCAAATGAGCAAAGGCTCCAAGCATGAGTTGCCTGTGAAGGTCGACACCACCTGAAAGGTTGCCTCAATCTGGGGGGCAAATGTTGTGGGGTAAAATCTTAAGCCCCACATGAAGCAATGACTGGGCACCACGTGCCATGATTAAAGAGGAAAATAACTAAGACAAAGATACGGAATGGCGGTAGAGCTAATTGGATGAACGTCGACCCTTAGCGGTCAAGTATCCCCGTCCAAAGAATCGACTAGAAAGAACATGAGCCACACCGTGAAGACGAACGCTTCACTGACCATGAACGAAGAGTGCTTCTAAGGAGCTGAAGGCGACGAACCCACCCATGTCCTGGTTGAAGTACGACTGTGCCAGGATTTGACGTGCATTAAATGCATGCAGAGTAGGTGGTGAGGCCGGTAGAGAAAGTCAGACAGATTGACTGAAATCTCGGTGATCAGATAATACTATTCTAGAGTAGGGAGAAGATATCACGGGATTTGATTAGATGGTTAACAACTGACATATACGATATGATGATGTATATAAGTAGAAAGAATGGGTTGAAAAGGGGTCAGATTCTTGAGCACCTTTCTCCCCATAACTTGTATTTTCTACCCAAAATAGTGAAAAAGCTCTCAGTGGACGTAGCTCTATATTGGAGTGAACCACTATAAATCTCTTGTGTTGGTTTTGTTTCTTTTCTTCTGATTCGCATTTATTTTATTTAATCCGAGCACAAATCACAAAAGCTTGTTATTAATCTGTTGACAAGTTTTTACCATCAACATGAGTGAAATTGAAATTGTTGGTTTAAAGTGTTTTTCATTTTTGGAAAGGACTGTCATTTTGTTTGTTTTTTTAACAGGTTCTAGTGGAGTTGGGCTTACTCCATATGTGATTATGTTGAAAGCTGTCGAGATATTTGAATCATTTATAGGCTAAGTTTTTGTTGAGAGAGAGAAGTTTTTGGACGCGTATGATGGAGGAAAGAGAGAGAGGGGGATTGATTTTGGTTTTCTTTGTTTTTTAAAAATTGAATGGATGGTTGAGATTAAAGATCTGTTTGGTTTGAGGATTCGTTACCTGATTCGAATCATGGTTCATGGTTCGCTACAGTATTTTCTCTCACAAAAAATACACGTAAATCGAAAATGGTTCTAATCTCATGGTTCTAATCCATGAATCAAACGGGCTCTAAAAGATTCTAAGATCAATGGCTGAGATTAGTCTAGAACGATTTTATTATTTTATTTAATAATTAAGGCATTAAAATACTAATTTTACTCTAGTTTTTTAACAGAAGTTTGTCAAATGGGGTTAAATGCAACAATTTTACTTGATCATTGTCAAAATTAAAAATTTATAGGTAATTTACTAAATACGATAAGTTTAGGGGTAAATATGCTAAAAACCCTTCTCTTCCAACTCGCTCTCCCATTTGACTGTAGCCATGACCTACGTCGCCGCCTACTCCGTCCTTGGGTTAACCTACATATATCCACTAGCCTTGCTTTATAAGTCTCCACTTTTCCATCCGCTCAACTTCTTCTCTTGAAGATCCACTTGCATCCAATGGGTTTTACCCCTTCAGGTAGATCTACAAGTTGCCAGACTGAGTTAGAGTACATGGACTTTATCTTGAGTTTCATAGATGCTTGCCACTTTTCCTTATCAAAATCATCCATCGTAGCCTTAAAGGTCACCGGTTCCTCCCTACCATCACCAGCAGTGACGACATGTGCTTCCTCAGTATACCGGTCAGGTAACTTGCTTCCCCTTCCACTACGACGAGGTGCCACAGGAGTTTGATTAAGAATCGTGGTCATTCTTAGCGTTCCAACAACTCTTGTCGGTTGTGGTCCAATCTTATTGGAAAGTAACTTTTCCAAAACTACTTTGCTTCTGGGCTTGATAACTATCATATAGTCATGCTCCTGAAACGTGGCATTTGTCGATACAAATACTTTTGATTCTTATGACTATATAAAATAATCATTCTCTTGTCCCCATTGCATATCCCACAAACATGTATATTTATGATCTTTGTTTCAACTTCCCAGTCTATTATTTCATCACATGAGCTGGACACCCCCTATATGTGAATGTGCTTCAAAACTAGCTTTCGACCATTCCACAACTCTAGGGGCGTCTTTGGTATAGACTTAGATGGTACTAGATTCAGAATATACACGGTGGTTCTTAGGGCATAATCCCAGAACGAAGTAGGA
>NW_010360565.1:347966-350570 GCF_000414095.1 Morus notabilis
GGTCCACATACATCCGAATGTATTAGCTGAAGAGGTTCTGTGGCTCTTTCTCCTTTCGACATGGAAGGGCCCATGGTCATTTTGCCTCCTAGACAAGATTCATAGGCTGGAAGCTTACTAACTTTTAGTTCGTGTAAAGGACCATCCTTTACCAGTCTTTAAATCTTGTTTAGGCTAATATGACCAAGTCTAAGATGCCACATATATGTGTTATTTATCGTGAGAGATCTTTTGCTTCTTATTCTTAGGTTATGCAACTTTTGAACATTTCAATATTTCGCAGTGAGCTAGGCATCGGTTTAAACGGTATAAACCACTTTCCAAATATTCAGAACATATATCAGAACAATTCCGAAAGATGTGGACTAGATTATTATTAAAGGCAATTGTTCAAATAATTTGGAATTAGAAATCAAATTTCTCTTTATGCTTGGAGGGAAATAAACATTGTTCACAACAAGATTTTTTCAAAATTGAAGTCTAACTTCTCCCACTACTTTTGTCGATATCCTCGCGGTATTCCCAGTTTCATCATGTAGTCCCTGATGGTAAGTTCTTTGTAAGAACTAATATTTTACAAAGAAAACCAAAACATGATTAGTTGCTCCCGAATCAACTATCCAGGACGAGAAATCACCCTCTACTAAAGATATTTCTAGAATTAGTAAATCTTATTTACTTTGATTTTTTTTCTATATTTAGGTGGAAATAATTTCCATTTAAGGGCTAAAACTTAATAAAGAAAACAAACATGATTAGTTATTCCTGAATCAACTATTCAGGATAAGAAATCACCCTTTTACTAAAACATGTTTTTAGAACTAGCAAATCATATTTGCTTGAGTTCCTTTCTTTATTTCAGGAAACAATTTCTTTGTAAGAACTAAGACTTAATAAAGAAAACAAACATGAGTAGCAACTCCCGAATCTACTATTCAGAAATAAGGAATCACCCTTTTTACTAAACATGTTTTTAGAACTAGCAAATCATATTTGCTTGATTCTTTTTCTTTATTTTGGTGGAAACGACTTTCCTTTTGTCTTTTACTCAAGGCTCTCACAGTATTCAGCCAACCCTTTTATTTTATGTATTTTCAGATACGGCATCTGATGACTGCATTATCTCATAAGCTGTCTCCATGCTTTCAGGCTTCTTGTGAACTACCACGCAGAACCCTAGCTAATAGTTAGCTACAGTGGTTTTGTTAGGGACAGGAGGATAATCCTCCATTTATGACAAACTTATATTCATCACATGAATGTAAGTTGTTTATGTTACTTTACCACTTTGCATAGTTTATCTCTAGTCAGTGTTTCAGTTTCATGTAGTGAGATTTTAGGATTTGACATATTGCTGGAAATAAGTAGAATATTCATCTAATCAATTTATGTGCATGAATATCAAAACATGTGAATTTAGGCACAATTAAATATGAAATATGACGCACATGAAAAATACATAAATCATGTTTTAATTTTAGGTGCCAACGATAATCTAATTTACCACAAATAAAGTGTACCTTTAGGTAGTCAAATTATTTCTAAATTGAACCGAGACTCCTCTCAATTAATAAATATAGTCAAAATATCTCATATTTTTATATTTATTAACTACCGTTATTTTAGTCAAAATAAAACTAATAAATTTTGATTATATCTTCATGAGTGTAAACCACCGTTTCAGATCCCATAGACTTAACTCCGGATTACTACCTTTGGGTAGTTAATTCGAAAATACATCCTGAAATCCTATCTCTAGGAAGCCAACCTTGTTATTGATCCGGCAAGAACACTCTCTTTTAGGAGGGCGATTCAATGTCGCCGCAAAGTCCTTCTCCGGATCTCACGGTGTTGCGCTAACGGTGGAGACCAATGGATAGTATTGTCATACAACCCTCTCCCACTCATTATTTTGCAAATATGTATTTTGTTTGAAAAACATCTCATGGTTTTCAAATCGAAAAATAAACAATTTATTTTTCGGATATGTGAAATTCTAAAATTTAACTCTTAAATTCAATTTCACATGTAACATTATTTTGCAAACCAATTTTACAACTTAAATCAATTTAATCATATTAAATCGATTTTAGCGCATGGTTCTTATTTTATTTTATTTTTCTAAAACCCTTTTATAATAAATAAAATAAATAATAATAAATGCGCGTGTATATATGACATGTTATAAAACATATGAGTAGGCACATTATATCTATATGGCATGTTATATGCATGGACATATAATATATAACTATCAACATAAAATATAAATATATGCAATCGGCTATTGAGATGGATTTGACTGGGTCCCATGGTAATTATAAATCACAACCAAATCAAATAAATAAATAATTACAATAATTATTTTCTTCCGTTTCATCAACGGATTTTCGATTCTTGAACTCTTCATTCTTTGGTTTCGTTCTTCGGGTCAGATTTCACCTTCTTCAGGCTCCGGAACTCTTCCGGCTCTATCGGCACACATTACGAGGATTTCAGAAAACCTCAGGTCCATTCGGGGTCCAATTCCCGAATCTGGGCTGCCAGCTGCGCACTCTGACCGCGCGTTGTGCGCGCCTGCGCGGTCTGATCGCGCGGACTGTC
>NW_010360565.1:350904-352288 GCF_000414095.1 Morus notabilis
CACGCCTGGGCATGCGCGGGGCACGCCTGGGCGCGCGCGTTGGGTTCCTTTTTTTTCGAAAATTTTCTGGGCAACTTGGGGCTGTTCTTGGGCATCTTCAAAGCCTCATTTTTATTCAAAATCAAAACCATAATTCTACCCAAACCCTAGATTTACAATAATTCTAATCCCGAATAAAATTACAAATAATTTTATTTGAACGAATTTAATGCGATCCATGTAACCATATAATTAACGACCAAATCTATCATCCATACATTAATCATCATGAATCAAATATAAACATCCATAAATGCAAGTGCCTACACATCACATACATACATAATTAATTTTTTATTATCAAATAATCAGAGCATAAATTAATATTGTCTATAGACCGCTCTGATACTAATTGTTGGTAGCCGAATCGAATTCGGATGCGGAAGCGTGGTGGTGCGGAGGGAGAGGCGGATCGTGTATAACAAAAATTTTCATAAAATTTTTGAGATACTCTATAGATTATATTAATTTATGCACGAATAAATTAATCTCATTAATTTATTTATTAAGAACTCAATCAGAAAAAATACCTGGAAGCCGACTCGGATGATAACTTGAGTTCTTTGACCACGAACAGTCCTTGCTCCAATCTTTGTGTTTAGAAAACCAATGTCTTCCACGTCAATTCTTAGAATCTACGAAGACGTGTGTGTGGACACACATGAGACAAAACGGGTTACAATAAACACTCGAATTTCCACAAACACCATCGCATGCACGATGTGGAATTTTTGGAGAAAAAAAATTTTTCCTTCCTCTCTACAAAGAGAATTTCGGCCAGCCTATCAAAATAGGGCAGAAAAATTGTTTTTAAAATTATCTTCACAATTTTCTATCATTCTCATATTTATAGAGTAGAAGTCAAACTTCTAGAACGAATCCAATCTCTATCTCTAAGATAAAGCTTGTTAATTATCTCATATTTGAATTTGGAACAAAATCTCCTCTTATCCTTATCCATTGTGGCTGGCCACCTTAAGAGGATTCTCATCCCTGTGTGGCCCCAATATCAGATAGGGAAGGAATGAAAAATCATCATTTATCATGTAGTCCAATTTTGACTCAAATTCTAATTCTAATTTAAGTCAAATTTAAATTAATTTGAATTCTAAATTGAACAACTTATCAAATAAGTTTAAATGGATAAATCTAGATGTGTTCAAATTCAAATTTAAATTTAAATAATCACATTATTTAAATAATAATTAATTCTTAATTAATTATTTTTCGAGTTTTAATTTTAGAATTACGTAATTCTAAAATTCCCATTTTGCCCTCTGTGTCTGGCAGAATTACTAGGACGACGCGGGGACTAATGGACCTATAATCCCGAGCTCCAATAAAA
>NW_010360565.1:352311-356415 GCF_000414095.1 Morus notabilis
AAGTGTCCATTTGATATAGTCATTGCATATAGATCAATTCTCCATAAGTAATTCATAATTAGAGCAAGGTAAAATCCGTTAACCTCTCTAATTACTTCTTTATCCTTGAGTATCATTGATTCTCTAATGGACAGTGATTCATAAAACACATTCATGAATCGGAGCTCCTACTGATCCAAGTACCGAATCAACCCTCAAGAGAGTTATTTATCTACTTCTTTCTTAAGAAGGAATGGATTCCATCTCGTGTAATAACATTCCCGGCTACCTACTTCATCATGTCTCCAAAATACAAGGAATGGGATTCAGGATCTCAGAATCCGTACCGAGTAAATCAAAAGACACAAATCCATAAATAATAGTCTGTTAAGAACTTAGGATTAAGACCATCCTATATATGACCATCGATAGACTCAATTAGAATTTCTAGACTTAACGAAATTATTAGAAATTCATATTGTGTCTGTGTCCTTGTTCCACATAATCTCATTATGCGAAAAACACTCATTCAATATCTCACCATATTAACAGTACGGATAACACCGTTTCTTTCTAAATGGGAATGACATGTATTAATAATGTTTTAATTAAAGATTCCGAACTTTAATTAAATTTATTATGAACATTGTTTTTTAATTATTATCCTTAAACATTATCCTCTCGTATATAACACTTATATATAATGTTTAAGATTACATAAATAACCATTAAATTTTCATTGATATTCATAAAATATTCATAAATATATGCACATAAAATAATGAATAAACTCTTTTATTAAATAAATAATAAATATCCTATTACATCTCATGCTTATAAGACACAATTCCCAACAATGTAAAGTTTGATGATCTAGAAACCAGCCATTTTGTCCTTGTTCACGGAGGTGGATTTGGTGCTTGGTGTTGGTGGATGTAATGGTTGTCTTTCTCGAAAGCTTTGTGCGTCGAGCTTTTTTCTCTGTGGGAACTGGGAGGCCTTTTCTGTTTTTTGTTCCAGTTCATTCAATAAATCTCTTTTCCACCAAAAATAGAAGTATCAACCAAATGTGAATATTGATGCACTTCTAACCAATGTTGTCGTTGATTCAGTATCTATAGCACGGTATATAACATTTAAGATCACTTTTCCTGTAAGAAGTATGCTTTATACAAGCCAACACTAGCTAAAAACAGTCTCAATGGTATGTGGGAGTAGCGGACATGTTTAAATCACAGATTTAGTATGCTTTCTCTATTGCATGAAATTGGACGACCATGTAAACCATAAACCATGATTAGCAGGTAGATATTGGAAAAAGAAAGGGGGAAAAAAGGGGGACAACGAAACAATCATCAGAAAAAGTAACTTTTGAAGCAAAAACGCATTGATCCTCGTACGCTAAAGGTTGCAATTTAGACTCTTAACAGCAGCATTGAACACTCTTAACATGTAAAAGGAAATCAGCATGGATGTTCAATTCAACAATGTTTCATGAACCAGATTAAAATTGAAACATCTATAGCAAACATTTCGAGCTGCATTATGGAAAGAAACAAACATATGTAAAGTCCTGTGCCAGTTGGGGTTTAATTCAACAAGCTCCAAGCAGTTGCAGAGTAACCTAAAAAGTACAACGGAACACTGCCATTAAAAATTACATGAAATAAATTCAATTTGACACAAAATAGACTCAAGTTCCACAAAAGCATGCTGCTTGAGCATAAACTAATACCCAACCAAAAGTATCATTTCACAGATACGAGTTTTTGTCCATTTCTCGTTAACCTCAACCAAAGCTCACAAGGAACAGATTAACTAACAGATACAGTAACCAACCAGGAATATAAAAGTATACAGTGCCAAGTGCTACAGAGCCAAGGCCACTCTATATTCTCCGTCGTTGATCATCTTACCAAAAACTACAGTGATTGAGACCTTTAAAGTTACTCTAAACAAGTAAAACAACATGCACACGTCATGTTGCAAAACTTGCGAAAAACACCACCTCCATCTCAGTTACCCGATTTCTCTATCTTATAGTTATTAAAGGCAACAAGAGTACAAACAGCATCCAAGTCAAAAAATCAAATTTTTTCTTTGGGTGTTAATATCCAAGCATCCAGCTTGATCCTCTGTAATAACCAAATTCATCTTCATGTAGGCAGAAACAAATACCTATGGCTATTCCATGAAAGACCACACCCAAATTTGTTTCTTTAAAGAGTTCTTGATCTCAATCTCAATAAACAAAAGAACGATCGTAATAGAGCATGCTACTATATATCATTTCTCCAAGGTGTGCATCTTTTTAACACAAAAACTTGTATAGTATGAATTCATTGGTAAGAAACTGAAATTCACTATACATACATCGAAGGATTATTGGCCCATCTTATTAGTGATCCTTGCAGGAAAATTAGTATTACTGGTATCTACTAACACTATATTGAAAATCAGCTTTTGAATTTCACTTATTTAGCAAATTCCATAAAAATTGGTACTTTTCCCGTAAAAGTTTGAAAAAATTAGGACGTCAAGAACAACTCGAAATTAGCAACCAAAGCACCTAGTCTATTCGCACTCCGCCCCCAAAACCTCATGTTTGTTCCAAATCTGAAAAACAAATCAACATGATTAAATATTTAAATATATTGAAATTCACAATTAGCTGAGAAAACTCTCCAAATTTGGATTGAACAATAACTTTCGTATACTTAGATAAGCAATTCATCTTACAGCAGAAATAATAAAATTAACAAATAAATTGAAATTAAAAGTAGTTATATAGGTTTACAGAGACATACTGACTCAGTGCTTCTTGTGCCTCTGCACAAAGGGAGAATTTTTCGCATCCTCCTCTGCGAAAACGTATTCAGAAACGAATCGATCAGATCAAATCGTAGATATACATGTATGCACACACAAAAATATATGGAGAGAGAGTACTACCAGTGAGACCAAGGGAAAATTTGGTGATGATAGTGCCGGTAATGGCGAAACCGAAAAGGAAAGGCCAGTTCCTGTTCCACTCACGCCTGAAGAACACCGGCCACGGATCGAACTTTCTCATCTTTGCCGTATTTTTTTTCTCCCCTTCGCTATCGCTTTTCTCGCTTGCCAAACAGAATTTGTCAACAAGCTTGGTGGCATTTTTTAGGTTTATTATCGAGAAGAATGGGGCGTGGAGGGGGTGAAATGACGGACGGGTCCTCACAGTTTGGGTTGCAAAAGGTTTGGGCCAATTCGGTAATTTTATCAAAATGGTTTTGTTTTAAATATAAAAATAAAAATGAGATTATTTTGAGAATGATTGTGAAACTGATTTTAAAATTATGTTGATTGATTTTTTAAGATATTATTTTGAGTATAATTAAAAAATAAAATCTTGTTTAGTTATAATTAATAATTAATATATCATAACTTTGTTGATAAGTATTAGGAAATGAAAACTTTTAATTGTTTTTTAATTACTTCATAAAAATTAGTCTCACTTTTTTTTGTTTCTGTTTTTAAAATATTTACTAAATAAACACGATTTGAAAATCATTTTCATTTTCGTACCTCAAAATATGTATAAAAATATTTTCAAAAACAAGCAAAAATCAATTCTAAATGCACCATTTGTTTCGCAAACGGGATAAAATCATTTTTTTAAAGAAACGGATAAAATCATTTTCATACCTTATATTATTATAAAATATGTTTTTAATATTTTATATTTTTTATAATATTAAAATGGAATCTAACTTTTTAAGAACATCTTTTTATGGCTTAGTTTGGTATTATTTTCCGCTCTTAAAATCAGCTTCTGCTTATAACAAAAGCTGATTTTAATGTTTGATAAATCTCTTCAAAAGTGTTTTTTGAAGAATTTGTGAAGAATCTACAGCCAAAATCAGAAACAGCCCAAAGGCAACTTTAGCTTTTTAATTGTGCGGGAATCAGCATAGTACAATTAATGAAACTTTCATAATACTCATAATACCCTTAATGAAATTTAAAATTTACAATCTTTACGATCTAAAATTCAGACTCGTAATATAATATAATATAATATAATATAATAGTAATATTGTAACAAATAATATCATAATTGTATTAATAACTCTAATATTATTATAT
>NW_010360565.1:356541-410078 GCF_000414095.1 Morus notabilis
CTATTATGATGTATTACACACGACTACATAATGTATTAATTATAATATTTTTATTATTTATAATATAATAATTATATATATTATAGAATAGTATAATATAATATAGTTCTAAGTTTTAATTATATTATAACTGAAATATTATTATTTTTTATATAATATTATAATATTTTTATAATATTATAACTATATTAATTATTTTAATAATATTATTATATTTTATATCATAATTATATAATATATTATAAAATAATAATTTTTTTATTATATAAATATAATAATAATTATATATTATATTGTAATTATATATTATATTCTAGTATAATAAAACATATTACTCGTTTTGTTTGTTGATTTGAGTTTTTAATTTGAGTTGAGATGTGACTTTATGTGAGAGCTTTTTATTATAGTAAAAAAAATTAGATACGATTGTTTCTAAGAGCTTACTGTAGCAAAACTCGAATTCTAAACTCGAATCGGTGAAATGAACGAGACCATAGTTGTAATTTTAACTATCTACAATAATTTAACCTCATAATTTATCAACCGTTATTATATTGATTTTAAAACCAGTACAATTATTATAATTATAGTTTACCAACTAAAAATAATTTTTCTAAAATCTACACCAATACCAAACTAAGCATATATCTCAAGACTAGTTTTAAGACCCATCTTTTTATATCCTTTCTACCCTCTCATTACTTAACTAGTAATTAATTACTTTAAAATATTTTTTCAGAATATTTCTTACCTTTTTTTAACTCTTTTTCTTCCCATTCTCAAAGAATTAGATGCAGTCTCTCTCTCTCTCTCTCTTTGTTTTCTGCTAATGGATTTTACTTGGTTTAAGATCATGCATATTGCTGCGATTACAATTTGATGGATAGTCATGTCTGTACAGTTTGAAAAGAAAAAAAAATTATTTCATTTCAGAAAGAAAAAAATATCTCAGATGTAAGGAAATCCCCCAACCCACCCTCGATCTCGTATTTGGCCGCCCCCACTACATTGTCAAAGCCATCACCAGGATTGAGACCCATCGGTGTGAGTCTCCAGCGAGCTCCGACAACAACCCAAGCCACACCCTCATGCACCCAACATTTAAATGATACAAAAAAAAGATTAAGGAGACGTTTGGTTCATATATTAGAATCATGAGATTAGAACTATTTTTTATTTACGTGTATTTTTTGTGAGAGAAAACACTATAGTGAACCATGAATCATGATTCAAATCAGGGTATGAATCCCCTTACCAAACGTCACCTAAAAAAAAGCCAGAGCTTTGGGGAAAATCAATCTTTTTAGCGAACATCCTCAACCTACCCCGGCCTCCAAGCTCCGTCCCGGCCTCGTCGCAGCCCCATTCTTTCATCTCTCTCTCTTTCTCTCTCTATGCAAGGTAGGGGCAGTGGGATGATCTAAAATTTTCCATATCTAAAATGTTTGTTTGAACTGTGGGTTTGAGACCATGAGTGAAGCATAAAATAGCTCATAGATTTGTTTTTTTTTTTTTTTCTTCCTTTTTTACTTGGAAAATCTGACGGTTTTTTTTCAGTGGTTTTTTTCTATACATTTGATGCTTGTCTCCATTGTGGTTCAGATTTATATAGTGTTGTTAAAAAAATGATGAAAATATGATTTTGTATTTTCAAATTTGAATTTTATCAATATAGAATGATTCATAAAAATGAAAATAAAAAAATACAGATTGATAAATGTTTCAAGTGATAGAAAGAGGGAAGCTTACTAGTTTATTGATTGATCTTTGTTTTTAGTTGAGAAAAATAACTTTTGATATGGGATTTTGGGTTTTTTTAAAACCCATTTAGTTCGTTGATTCGAGTTTTTAATTCGAGTTGAAATGTGACTTTATGTAAGAGCTTTTTACTGTAGTAAAAAAGTTAGATGTGACTATTTTTGAGAGTTTTTCACTATATCAAAACTCAAATTCTAAGCTCAAATCAGTAAAATTAACGGAACCTTAACAAGCAGAAGACGTTGTTCTTCCTTTTTTATTTTTTAATGTTTTTTTAAATATTTTTATTATGTTTTTTAAACTAATTTAGGGTAAATTAAATAGAAAAGTAGAAAGGATATTTTTACCGTGTTTAGAATTGTTCTTGTTTTTGTTTTTCACGTTTTTTGAGAAAGAAAAATGAAAACGATTCTAAAACGGCGTTTGGTATAATTAAAAATAAAAAACGGAAATGAAAACGATTTTTTGGTTTAGTGTAAAATGGGAGAGAAATGAAAAATGACTTTTAGTCGTTTTTCATTTTTTATTTTCGTTTTCTCATCTCTCGAGCACAGAGAGAGACATTAATAGGTTTTTTTATACTGAAAATAATATCTTGATAAAATTACCAAACGCATTTTTAAAAATGATTTATGTATGAGATTGTAAACGTTTTCATTTATATTTTCATATAAAAAATAAAATCATTTTGAAACGAGTTCCAAACGCACCATTTGTGTCTCAAAATTAGTCTTAAAGTTCAAAATTGGTCTTAGAGTGTCGAAAAAATGTTTTATTTGCTGTTTTATTATTAATAAAAACACATAGTACCAAAAATATATTTACTATAACCCAGAATATCAAAATAATTTTATTCCTTTGGCAAAGAAAGGTTAGGATATTTTAAAAGTTTTTAGCACATTTACTGCCTAACTTATCTTGATTTAGTAAATTATCCCTTAAATTTATAATTTTAACAACGAACTCCTGAAACTTGTTAAAATATTGCAAATAGACGCATTTGGTAAGGACTGTATTTATGTGAGGGATTCTAAAAGGACAAAATAAGTATTTTATATGCCCTAGTTATTGAATAAAATATTAATAAAACCTAGACTAATCTCAATTATTGATTTTTAAATATTTTAACCTCAACCATCTATACAAAAAAAAAAAAAAAAAAAAAAAAAAAAAAAAAACCATTATGTCCATTTCTCTCTCTTCTTCTTCTTTTCTTCCCTCTTTGCTCCATCCATGGCCGCCACCGCCGATGACGCTCTCCTCCATGGCAGTCCGCTTCTCCCTTCACTCTCTCTCTCCTATTTCTCATTTCTTTTTCTCTCTGATCTCTCTCCTTTTTCTTCTGTGTATGTGTTCGTTTATGACCAGATCTGCTAAAAATTCCAGGTGCTGCCTGTGGATTTGGTCGTGTCAGCGGAGGACTGCATGTATAATCAACACATCAATTATGAATTCTTTTGTGATTAAAGATTTTGCATGCAAGGAAATTGTTGTAATAAATTTCTTTCATTAACAATATGAGTCGTAATTTATCTCATTTATTTATGTTTAAAGTCAGTGTATTGTATAATGCTTCAGAGAAGAAGAAAAGTCTAGAAAGGAAGAACAAAGAGCAGGAAGGCGGGAGGGAGAGAGAGTGACATTATTTGTTTTTTTTTTTTTTTTTTTACGCAGCATTATTTGTGTTTTTGATGTGGTATGTTCTTGTTTATCTGTGTTGTTGATTTTTTTTATTATTTTTGAAAATTATCTGTAATGTTGACCCTAAATTTGTAGGGTTTTGCGGAGTTGCTCGCTAAAATTTTTAATTTTTGACTTCCCAACTTGTTAAACTGTTATAATGTGCTTAATTTTCTATGGTTGTGTTAAATTGATGATAAAAAAAATACATTTTATGAAATATTTAACATCCCAATTCAAATCATACTATAAATTTACAATTTCTCAACTCTCATTTCTTAAGACCTTGTTCATTTCATGATTAAAGTCATATTACTACAGTATTTTTTCTCAAATAAATTAAAATTTAACTGTTTTGTTACAATATTTTTCTCTCACATATATTACTCAAATCATGACTTGAATTGTACAAATAAACACACCCTAAATCTTACTGAAATTCATAACAAAATTGGAAAAAAAAAGTAGAACACATTACAACAGTTTCAACAAGTTGGAGTCATAAATTGTCAAAATTAAAATTAAGGGATAAATTATAAAAGTACAAAAAGTTAAGAGAGAAAATATGCAAAATGCTATTTAATTCATGCTTATATCTTTTTTTTCTTTGCTTCTTATTTTCTCAACAATAAAAAATTGTATTATAAGGGAAAAAAACCAATAGATAGTCAATGGCGTATATGATGAAGGCAAATGTTTTTAGTAAAAGGAATGGAAAATAAAAATAAAATAGTAAGATATGAGTTTTCACATATTGGAATTCAGAAATTAGAGGTCAATTCATATTCCAATTTAAAACTATTGAGGTTCGAAAAATTCCAATTCATTACCAATTTAAAAGTTTTCTCAATTCATCCTAATCCAAAGCTATCATGCTTCAAAGATTCCATCAGATTTGGGATTTAAAGTTAATAAGCATAGAGTATTATATTTGCACTCAAAAATTTCATTAACATCTATACCAATTTATTATCTACAAATAAAAATGTGAAAAATCTATCCTTTTATGGATATTATTTGAGTTTTTAGTATATTTGCCCTCTGAATTTGTCGTGGTTTAACAAATTACTCCTCAAACTTTTAATTTTGACAATTAATCCCTAAACTTACAAATTTATTGCAATTAAGTACATTTGGCTAACGTTTGTTATGAGATAGACGGAAATAGACATGTGTCAGTCACATGTAGGGGTAAAACTTACATTTAAATACCCTAATTATTAAATAAAATATTAATAAAAAACTTAAACTAATCTCAACTATTTATTTTACATTCTTTTAATCTAAACCGTCCATCTAACATGATGAAACCCCAGCAGCCCCCTCCTCTCTTCTTCTTCCTCTGTTTCTGATTTGGTGGCCACCGCAACGTTCCTTGCCGCCGTTTACAGAGCGTAGCCATGACCTCCTTCTTCAAGTCATAGGGCTAGTTTGGTAGCGCTGTAGATTTTAGAAAAATTGTCATTAGCCGTGCTGAAAAAAAGCAGTTGTTACAAAATGTAGCTTAGTGTGTTGGTAAACTGTAATTATACAAGTATTAATTCTAGGGGTATATAGGTATTATGAAAGTTTCATTAGTTGTACTTCAACGTGATTGCCTTACAATTTAAAAGCCAAAATTATCTTTAGGCTCCTTCTAATTTTGACTGTAAATTCTTTAAAAATTCTTTAAAAATTACTTTTATGGATTTTACCAAACATAAATTTCAGTTGTGGATGGCTAGAGAATTGATTTTAGGCTCTAAGAATCACTACCAAACATACCCATAGACAGAGAAACACTTGAAGGAAGGGTGATCGAGATCGTTCTAGTCCTCCGACAAGTTGCTGCTCGTGAAAGGAGCTTGATTCGCTCCCTTGAGAGCTATTGAGATGCGTTCACCGACTCGACGAGTCATCGCTCGCCATAAGAAAAATGAAATGATTTCTTACCTTTCTATTGCTAGGCCACCGGTGCTTCTTCTCATTTGAAGAAAAGACATGGTGAAGTCATGCCTGTTGTGCCCCTTTTTGGTTCTCTTGTTATCAGATGAAGGATTATTAATATTATACATATACTAAAGGAGATGATGGATTATATTGTTCATGCTACAGTGCTATGAACAGTGCCTTTCCTATTTTACCATTTTGATTGTGTAGTGACCAATTTGCCCTTTGTTGCTTTATCATTTGATTGTTTAATTTCTGACGCGTTGGTCATTTGGCTCATAATGAGTGCTTTGTGTCTTTGTTCTCTTTCTCCTGTCTGTGTGGGAAGCAGCTAACATGCCTTTGAAGCAGACTTTGTTTTTTCGACCGTCTCTTTCTTCATCTTCGTATTTTTACCTTTCTTCTTCCCTCTTTCTTTCTATGCTTCATTTGTCCATTCTCCCTATTTTTTATTGCTTATCTATATATATATTTTTTTACTTTGGTTGGCTTTCTCATTTGCTTTCAAAGAGAATATTTTTTTCCTTATGTTTCGTCTGTGGATTTGGTCGTTTATTTTGGATCGATGTTTTTACATTCTCTTTCCTTGCGCCGTTTGTTCTCTTTGTCTTCAGCTTTTTTGGTTTTTCTGTTCGTCTTTGCACTCATATGGTTTTTGGTTTTCTCAATTTTTTTCTTCTCCATTTGTTAAGGCATAATTTTTTTTCCTTCCCGTTTTTTCTCTTCTGATCTTTGTGAGTGTTTTGGGTTTTATTTTTTTATGGTTTTTCATATATTTCTTTCTTTCTCGATCTATTTGGGAAAATTTGTTTGCTTTGTTGTTTTCTTCATATTTTTTATATTTTTTGAAATTTTTCTAGGGTTTTTCCCCGTTATTTATTTGTTATTTTTCAATGTTGTTTACTTCTTAATTTTTTGAGCTTTTTGTCCCCTTCTTTTTTTTCCTGTTGTTTATTTCTTATTTTTTCCCGTTATTTCTTTTTTTCCTCCCTATTTCTGTTTACTCTTTGTTGATTTCTTTGATTTTTTTAATTAAAATTTCTGAGTTTGGGCGATTCTATACAATTGTGAGCGTCTTATTGTATTAATGTTTGTGTTAATCTTTTATTTTGACACGTACATTTCTTATGTTTCGGTTTTGTATAATGCATATATAAGATTTCACTGTCTATTATTTATTGGTTGTGTTTTACGGTCGTGTTCATGCTTCGTGACAACTGTCGTTGATTAAGCATTATTTCAATTGATTTCGCTTTCCAGGAATTTGTATCGGAGATTGAGCAAAACATTGGTAACTTTATGTATATATAATGCATGTTATTCTATTGCTATAATTTCCTACTTTCTCTGTCTTCGTTCTTGAGATATTACCATCTATTCTGTTCTGTCTTATTTGCTTTCTCACTGTTTAAAAATCTTATTCATACTAGCCTTTTATTACTAATTTTACTGCCTCTTCGATATTCGCTTCGTATATTTCTGCTGCTCAGTAATTTTGGTTATTTTGTTTGATCTATCCTCTTGGTTGTGGTTCATCGACTGAGGTATTCAAATTTTTTTCCTTACTTTTGTTTTTGAATTATTTTAGAATATTACTTTATGATGTTATGTTCGTTTGTTATATGAATTCCTTCATGTGTTGCTTTGTATGTTCATTTCATTGTGTTTTTTATGAATATGCTATTAGTTGCTGTCCATTTTCTTTTATATTGTTGTTCACTATTTATGTTGTTTTCGTTATTGTCATTTACGTATCAGTTAGCTTCATCTTTTGCGTTATTTGTTTTTTTGTGCATAGCAAACATTTTTTTAGGCTTCTAATATTCCTTTGGTCATGATGATGTATTTTCCTTCTATTATTAATGTATATGAGGTAACTGTTAATAATGATTTGGTTGTTCTTCATGTTGCCCGAATTATTTAGGATTTATACTATTTTCGTTCGGTTTATTAATGACTAGCGATTGTTTTTCTTTACTATTGATGGCTAAGTTTGTTTATGTTGAAGTCAGCGTTCTTTCAATAGTTTTCGTTCATATTTGTTGGTCGGTTTTCAACATTGTCTTTCTGTCTCATTTTTAGTTACTGTCGTTCTTATGTAGTTCAATTGTATCGTTTTATCTTTAGCTTTTCACTTTTTTATTTGTCAATATTTGTTCCTATTTAGTGATTTTTGTACAATGAAAGATTGTAATTCACACACACACACACATATATATTTCGTTTTTTAAATAAATCTTCTAATAATTCAACCGGCAGCCAGGTACACTGCTACGTCATATTTTAATTGCCTATGATATCTATCGTTAATAATAGAAGATAAATACATGAACCGTGTGTTTAATATATGATTTTTTTGTTGCTCCATTTTGTGTTGCTGCTGAGTCCTATTTTTCTTATTTTTATATCAGTTTATATAAATTTTCTGTCCCATTCATTTAAATGACTAATATGAATGCATTTTTTTGTTAATACACAGATGTAAATTATGTATGTTAGGCATTTATGAAGATAATTGTATTGTAAAAGTTGCTTTAGCTTTTT
The DNA here is from genome assembly GCF_000414095.1 of Morus notabilis. Taxonomy (NCBI): domain Eukaryota; kingdom Viridiplantae; phylum Streptophyta; class Magnoliopsida; order Rosales; family Moraceae; genus Morus; species Morus notabilis. The sequence goes on from NW_010360565.1 coordinate 364,453, forward strand.
TCCTTTCTATAGCGTATTTTTCATTTTATATGTTCACCATATGATAATAGATAGTGTTGGAACTTTGGACAGGCCGTCCGCGACCGCCCAAAAAGCCTGAGTTTTTGCCCGAGCCCGAGCCCGACCCGCCCGTCCGAGCCTGAATTTCACCTTGAACGGGCAGCGGGGTTGTATTAGGCCGCCCAAGCCCGGCCGGGCGGCCCGAGCCCGCCCGAATTGCCCGAATTATTTAAACTCTTTTTTTAATATTAAGTTATTTTGTGTTAAAATTTATATATATATATATTACAATTTGAAATCAACATACGAACTATATAAAAAAAATTATTTCTTTATTAATTTTTAAATTTGTAATTCATTATTGCCTGGTTAAAAACCTTGCCAAGAAAAACCCAATTGGGATAAAAACTTCACAAGGAAAAAAGAGTGCAATCATTTTGTGACGAATTACAAATTGTACAAGCTTACATTGTATATTAAATTACAAATACAATGTAAAAAGTAAATACATATTTACAAATTACAAATTTACAATTTAATTTGAAGCTGAGGGATCGTCTTCAAAATTAAATGTTAATCGATTAAATTCATCGATCCATTCTTGGCTTGCCGGTGAAATTGTATCTTGTAGACGTTGATCGGCCCGATCCCAATCCTTAATGCAAACCAAGGCTTCAACAATATCCCTTTGCAATGCATTCCGGCGTTCCTCAAGTATTCTTCCTGTCGTACTGAAGGCTTGTTCGGATGAAACAGTGGAGACTGGGATCGAAAATATATCCATTGCCAATCGAGTTAGGATTGGCCAAGTTAATGCCCGTGCCCTCCACCATTGAACTAAGTCAAACGATTCTGCCGCACTGCCGACTACTAAGCCTTTACTGAGGTACGCTATAAGCTCGTTGAAGTTGCTGCCGCCACTGCCACTTGTTGATGAAGATCCACTTCCACTCATAGCTTCCGTTTGAGTTGTCTTCTTCTTCTTCTTTAACCCATAAATATTCAAGAATGAATGCGGGTTTTCATCTTGTTGTTACGGTTCTTGTACTTTAGAGTTTGTGCTTCTAAACCTAATCTTATATTTACTATAGATCTCATATATTTTCGCCTTTATTATTGAAAATTGGTCCGTACAAGTGATGCCTAAAAATTCACCTAAATTTTCTAAACCACTTTCTAATCCGTCTAATTTTAATCTAGGATAAAAAATTATACCTAAACCATATAACAAAGGCAACTTAGACCAATATTTTTTAAATTTTTTTTCCATAGACTGAATAGGAACTCCTAAGATTGGGTCCTCCCTATATTCGTGAAATAAAATACTAATTCTTAAAAGTTCTCCTAAAGCTAAAGGTGATGTTGGGTAGTATGTTCCACTAAGTTTTAGAGTAACTTCATGAAACCTACCTAAAAATTGATACAAAACTTCAGCAATTTGCCAATCAAATTCATCTATATGTCATACTCCTAATTTTGCACACATATAGTTTGTTATAGCATTCTTATAAGGGATGCATTGTTGAAGTCTTTGGTTACTACCTTGAATCCATGCAAGACTATCTCTAATTCTTTTAATGTGATTACCCATTTCTTTTAAATCGGATTTAACTATTAAGTTGATTACATGACATGCACAACGTTGGTGGAAAATAGTACCGTCACCGAATAGACTTAAATCATTTTCAAAAAATTCAATTGCTTTTGTATTGGCACTAGCATTATCTAATGTTATAGCCATTACTTTATCTCTTAATCTAAATTCATCAATTACATTTAAAATTGTGTTATATATTAAATCTGCGCTATGTGATCCTAGAACACATTTAAAACCTAATATTCTCTTATCTAAATCAAATCCTTTAAAGTAATGTCCGGTTACAGCTAAATAATCTTTATTGGCAATGGCAGACCAAATATCTGCCGTTAACGCAACGCACCCGCTAGTCGAGTGTAAAAGGTTTATTAATGCATCTTTTTCTTTTTTAAATAATTTTAATAAATCTTTTCTAAGAGTAGTTTTTGAAGTGAACTGTGCATTAGGATTGTGTACAACCTTAATATATCGTTGTCAATTAGGATGCTCTACAAAACTAAGTGGTTGATCTAAAGCAGCTATCATTCGCGCAACTTCCATACGATCTACTTGCGGATTGTATTTTCAAGTGGTTAGACCACCGGTTGCACGATCAAAAGATAATTGTGTTTAGCGGAGTTCGGGTCCGCTAGATTGGCTAAGCTTTTGAAGACACTTTTTGGAGTGTCGTCTCAAGTGTGTGGTGCCGTGAATAATGTCACCTTGTAATTTAGATAAACAATATTTACACTGAGCTATATGTTTAGTGTTACCTTCATTGTCCACCTCGTCAATTATGTCGAAGTGATCCCAAACTGTCGAGGTACGCTTGCATTTTCTCCTGGAGGTTGCAACACTTGCCGACGTAGACGCAGACGCAGTCGTACTCTCCACGCCCACCACCACTATTGCGACCACGACCTCCAGTACGTCCACCAGGGCTCGGATTAGTAGATTCCTGCGTAACAAACTCATTAGTGGGAAATTACCATTCTTCTACATTGTGTTGGGCATCAACGGGAATACCACTATAACTAAAAGGATCCATTATAAAAAAATAAGATGGATTTGAGAGAGAGAGAGCTTTAGGATAATGTGATAGTTTTTAGAAAAATTATGAGAGAGATTGAGAGAAATTGAGAGAGATTGAGAGAAATTGAGAGGGATTGAGAGAGTTTAAGTGAGAAAAATGTGTGGGGGATGTGGGGTATTTATAGGAAAATTTTGGGGTTAAAAAATGATTTTTTTTTTCAAAAAAATCAGGATATAACGGCTATTTTTGATTTTCGGGCAGTCGGGCAACTCGGGTAGTTCGTGCAGAATTCGGGCAAAAATTCAAAAAACTAGCCATTTCGGGTAATTCGGGCAGTCGGGCACCTCGGGCAGGTCGGGCAGATTGGGTTTTCGGGCAAAATTTCAAAAAACTAGCTGTTTTCGGGTAATTCGGGCAGTCGGGGCACCTCGGGCAGTTCGGGCACCTCGGGTTTTCGGGTAGAATTTGGGCAAAATTCAAAAAAGTAGCCGTTACGTGCATTTCGGGCAGTCGGGTATCGGGCATTTTTCGGGCACACGGCATTTTCGGGCATTTTTCGGGTCGGGCAATTCAGACAGTTCGGGCATGGTCGGAAATATTCAAAAAAATTCTGGCGGATGGCGGTAAACGGCGATTAGACGGCGGCGGGCAAAGGAAAAGATGCAAAATTCAGGCTGCCCGAGCCCGAACCCGAAAATCAACTCTGGGCGGGCGGACAATGGGCTTGCCTGCCCGAGCCTGAAAAAATTTGGGCTTCGGGCAGCCCGCTGACCTGAACTTCTAGCACTAATAATAGACTTTCTTGTTTCTCGCTTATTTGAAGTAGATTGGGTGTGGAACATTGAATACGGAATATATTTTCGACCCGTTCATTTCACCGATTCGAGTTAAAAATTTGAGTTTTGAGTCACATCTAACTTTTTTGATACATCAAAAAGCTCTCACATAAAGTTACATCTCAACTCGAATTAAAAATTTAAATCAGTGAACTGAACGAACAGGCCATTTGCCTCTCGGGCATTTACTGCTCTACTTCGTTATCAATCATTTCGTGCTTTTTCTTCCTATCGCTGCATCCTTTTTTCCTCTGTATATGTGTATATATGTAAATGTATTTTAAATAAGAATACTGTATATATGTGTATATGTATTAACATGTGTATAAAAATCTCAAATCTTTCACGTGATACAAGACTATGTTCCGCAGCGAAGCGCGAAATTCATGCTCGTATATACTAAAGAAGGCACCGGAGTTATTGTTCTTTGAACAGTGATGGGTCCCTTCTGCCCCTTTGTTTTGAAAAAATTCCGTGTTTGTACTTTGTTAGTTGTTTTGACCATTTTGTCCTTATTCTCTTATTATGCTTTAGTTTCTGTTTGGCCATTTTTGTATTTTTACTCGCTTAAGAGTATTGTAAGGTTTTTTTTTTTCAGTCCCGTTCATTTCATCGATTCGAGTTTAGAATTCGAATTTTACTATAGTAAAAAGTTATTAGAAACAGTCACATTTAACTTTTTTATTGTAATAAAAAACTCTCATATAAAATCACGTCTCAACTCAAATTAAAAATTCAAAACAGACAACTAAACGGCCATCATTTCGGTCTTTTCATTCTGTGGCCTCAATAGAGGCTTTTGGGTTCTCTTCCTCGGATAAGAGCTTTCTAAGGTTTTTTTCTCTTCGGCGTTTTCATTTTGTGGTTTTTCATTTTGGTGTTTTCGTTCTGTCGCCTCAGCAAAGGCCTTTGGGTTTCTCTTCCTCGGATGGGAGTTTTCTATGGTTTTTCCTTCTTTCTCATTTGGGTGTTTTCGTTTTGGGGTTTCTCTTCGTCGGATAAGAGTTTTCTAGAGTTTTTCCCTCTTTCTCATTTGGGTGTTTCCTTTTTGTGGCTTCAACAGAACTTTATGGATTTTTCTTTTCTTTCTCATAGTCTACGGTTTTTTTTTTCTTTCTCATTTAGGTGTTTTTGTTTTGTGGCTTCTACTGAAGCTTCTGGTTTTTCCTTCTCTTTCTCACATTTGTTTTTTAGTTTCGCATTTAGTTTTTTCTTTTCTTCTCTCTGTTTGGAAATTTTTGGTTCTATGGGTTTTTTTTTTCTTTCTCATTTCAGTGTTTTCGTTTTGTAGCTTTTATTGAAGCTTCTGGATTCTTCTTCCTTCTCTTACATTTGCTTTTTGGTTTCACATTTGCTTTTTTCCCTTTTTTCTCGCTGTTTAGAAAATTTTGCTTCTATTGTGTTGTTTTAATTTTTTTGCCATAATTGTATTTTTACAGGTTGAGATTGGTAATGCATTTAGGCCACTTTCGTTTTTTAATTTATGCTTTTCTCTTTTCATATATATTTTTTAAAAATTTTAAAAAATATTTGTTCTTTCGTTTTTGTGTTCTAATTTAGGGTTTTGTTTTTTTCGTTTGATATTATCTTTTTTCCTCTGCCATTCGATATATTTTTTTCCCTTTGATTTTTTTTTCTCGAATACATTATTTTCTGTTAAAAAAATTCCTTTTTTCTGTTCCTGGAGATTTTGTTTCCTGTTACCGTGTTTGCCTTTTGTTTTAACTTGTATTTTCCTAATACTGTAAAATTTTATACGGCATTTGTGGGTTATTTATGTTGCTGATTATTGGTTGTGTTTTACCATGCTTCTGATGCACTGTAACACCTGTTGTCCACTAACGATTACATCGATTACTCTTTGTTTACAGGATTTTTTTTATCGAGATTGTGATTTGTATAATAAATAATGTTTAATTCATAAATTTAAAATTATAATTTAAAATTATTTTTAATTTATATATTTTTTATAAAAAAAAATATTATAATAAATTACAAATTATAATTAAAATTACCAAACACCTTTAACTTTTTTGGTTTTGTTTGGTTGTGCGTACAAGTTGCACATGATTGACCTTTCGTACTTAAGTTCTCGCTATAAATATATCTTAAAGATTAGTTCAAGAGCTGAATGATTTTTTATTTGTTAGTACTGCTCATACTTGCCAGTAATAATAATTTTATAAAAGATTCATGTTGGGCGGCTGTTTTGTTTTTGTCTCGCAAATTAGCTTTTTGTGGTTGTAATGTGAAAGCTTAGCCATTACCGATTAATTATGAGGCGTGGCTTGTTTGAAGTAATCGTAATGGAACAGCTACATGATTGTTTTGTGGGGATACTAATACTGTCGTTTCATCAATTTTGTCCGTCCATACTCTATGCACTGGGGCTGCTTATGCAACTTTTGCAACTTGAGGATGTTTTCGTCATTTCACTGTCTAATTTTCCGAAGTTAATTTTTGTGCTTTTAGTTCTATTATAAGATGGTGTAGTCACATGTTTGTGTTTTGGTATCCTGCATTTAAATAGGCAGATTAAATTGACACTCCACCAAACAATGGACGTTATTTAATTGTGTGTATGTTTTAATTTTAGATCATCTCTAATATAAATATTAATGTCAATTGTATATTTATCATTAAAAAATATGATATATTATGTTATTTTTAGATTTACTCTAATACATAATGATATTTAAAATACTAAATTTATTTTTTTTTAATAATTATTAAGCTTTAAAAGTTGTAAAATAAATTTTTATGTTTAAAATAATTAAAAAATGTAAAAGTTACAATTATTACATGAAAAGTAAATATTTCAACTAATTATTGTAACGCATTTTAGAATTAAACATGTTTAATTATGTTAAATTGTGGATTATTAGTGTGCCTAATTTAATTTTCACAATTAATTAATGGAATTTAAATTATTTTCAGTATTTATAATTTTACCCTAAAGATTTTTAGAAAACACACTTAAATTTTAATACATTTTTTTTTCATTTTTCATTTTTTTTCCTTTCCTTTTCTTTTCTTTTTCTTTTTCTTTTTTTTTTTTCTTCTTCTTCTTCTCTAGTTCTTCCAGCGCCCAGCCCCCTCCCCCTCTCTCTCTCTCTCTCTCTCTATTTTCTTCCATTGCCAGCCACTTTCTTCTTCGGGCTTCCTCTCGCTGGCGTTCTCTCTCTCTTCGGGTTTCTCTCTCCCTCTCTCTCTCGGCAGTTTAGCCGAGAACCACCAAAGAACAAAAAAAAGGAAAAACAGAGAAATTGAGGGAGACAAAGCTCGAGCAACTGATTTGAGGTAAAACCCTTTGAAACCCACTCTTTGATTCGAATTTTAAGCTTGAAAAAGTTTAATTTTGGTTATATTTGAATAATTTTGAGTTAGGGTTTGAGTTTGAATAGTTATTGTTGGAATTGAATGAAATTTGAGAGTTTTTAGTTATTGGACTTGTTTAATTGATTAGAAACTGATTTTGATGGATTCTGGAGAATATATATTGAAATTGGACTTGAATTGCAAGTTTGACATTTTTCCTATTTATGTTGGCATGTTGCCGAAATTTCTTTAGAAACTTGTTTTTAAACTAAAATTAAATAGAAAAACTAAACTTATGGATTGGATTCTAATTTTTAAAGAACTCCCAAACTGAATTATAAAATCATTGTGAAACTTGGATTTGAGTCAATGCACACTAATAGGAAACAATTAAACATGATTGAACTTAATTCATTTTAGGAATGAGAAATACTTCCTAAGATATTGCTTTTGTGATAAAGCTAGTAGAAAATGTCAAGTATTAAGGCTTTAAGGAAAGCGGAGGCTAGGAGAACTGAAAGCTAGCCCAGGTTTGACATCCGAGAAGTAGGATATTATTGTCCATATCCTTTTTAGCCTCACTTTAAATGATTTTGACCCATGAAAATGTTTTAGAACAAAACATAATTAAAGTAAATGATTTTAAAAGAAATAACATGTGAATGCTATTATGTTTTCCAATGATTTTAGAAATGAGATTTTAAAGAGTATCATTTCTTAAAATGAAATATTTTAAGCAATGATACAATGCATGGTGGCATCAGAGATCGGGATGTGGGAATCGCATCCTTGGGGGCAGGTCCCGAAACCCGTACGGATTCACTTCTTGTTTAGTGGAATTATGGCTCTGCACTTTTTACTAGACAGACATTTTGCCGCTTCTTGTTTAGTGGTATGATGAGCTGCACACTTTCATTATACAGACGTATTCTATTATGTGAGTATTTTTTTTTTTAAAAAAAAAAAGATGATTGGTTCTGGGTGTATATCTTCGGACCGTGAGTATATTTATTTTAAATGCTTTATGAAATTATATCCTACTGGGTCTTTCGCTCATTTTTTCCTGTTTTCAAATGTATTAAACCCCTCCAGGCGACGCCAGTAGTAGTGCGGAGTAAGCAGCTACTACCGGCGACGTGGACTTGTTTCAGGAAAACGAAGTATTGTATTTGCTCCTATATCTTATCTCAAGGCATGTATAAAAGATTATAAATTGTAAACTTAAATATTGCTAGACTGTGGTTGATGTCACATTTACTCTTATTTATATTCATGTATGCTAAACACCTGTGAGAATTCTCGATATGATACCAGGGACGTGGTTTTAAACTGGTTTGGTTGAAAATTCCACTACCGTTCTTGAAATTAAATTTCTCTTGAATGCAGGGGCTTGTTTGAAAATACCTGGATGTTTTGAATTTAAAAAAAAAATATTATAATGTTTGCAACATTATTTGCTAATCACTCTCTTAAACAGGTTTAAGTTTCTAAATAAGCCTCCACGTCACTAACCCTAGTTTGGGGGCGTAATAAGACTTGGTATCAGAGCCATTGGTTTAGAACCTTATGGTTTGGTATTATGTATACATGAATGACATCAGGAAACCACTTAAACAGTCTAACTTTCTTTTCAGATAAAAGAATGCCGCCGCGCCGTAGAAACCCTAACCCACCGGCGATGCCGAATGAGCAATTCATGGAAGTCATATACGCCGCCTTCCAGGGGATGACTACTAGAGCCCAAAATGAACGTCTCGCGGAGGACAGAAAACAGAACTACTTCCGTGAGTACAGACGTAGTTCAATTCCTGCATTCATTAGCGCGGGTGGACCCCAGGAAGCTGTGTATTGGTTTGAATCGATGTCTAAGCATTTAAGTACCATGGGAGTACCGGATGAGTATTGGGTGGAGTTCGCAGCTTTTAAGTTTGAAGGTCCTGCAGGTGCGTAGTGGAAGCATATCCAGCGAATGCATGATGTAGAGGGGATGACTTAGGAACAATTCGAAGCGCTCTTTAATGAACAATTCTTTCCTCAAAGTTATCGAGATGAAAAGGCTATTAAATTCATGGGCATACAGCAAGGGGATATGACAGTGAGGGAATACAAGCCTAGGTTCAATGAACTGTCTCGTTTTGCTCATTCCTTGATTGAATCGGAGCGCATGAAGTGCCTAAAGTTCGAGAAAGGTCTTAAGGGTGTGATCCGAAAATCAGTGGTAGCTTTAAGGCATCGAGTCTACAGTGACCTGGTTGCAGCAGCCATTTCTATTGAACAAGAGCACATCGCCTTCCTCCAGGATCGAGCAGCTTTAGGGAAAACTTCAGGAGGACCTTAAAGGAATAACAGAAAAAGCCGTGATCAAGGGCAAGGTAGTGGGGGAGTGTCTAGTGCTAGCAGTGGCTCTTCGAAAAGTAGAAAGAGTGGACCCTATAGCTTCAAGTGCCACCATTGTGGGGAGCTAGGGCATATCAAAAGGAACTGTCCTATTAGGGGCCAACAGGTGAACCAACAGACCCAGCAATCACCGCAGAATCAAAGGGGTATTGTTCATAGTCAAGACAGACTTCCACAGCGCCTTTCTATCAGCCCCAGTTGTCTGCACATATGTCAATTCCTCCTGCACCAATTTTTCATCCGCCGAACTACTCTTATTTTCGACCACATGCTTCCGTATCAGTACAATCTACCCCACCGCAGCAACAGTATAGGCCTGGAAACTAGAGACCTAACAACAATGAGAGAGGAAAAGGGAAAGCACCGGGGCAAATGCATACCATGGCCGGGGAAAGTTCTGGAGCTCATGCCGGAAACCCAGTCGTTGAGGGTATGGTACCTATCTCACATTCTTTTGCACGAGTTTTGTTCGACACTGGTGCTACGCACTCTTTTATTTCCACTACTTTTGTGAAAATTTTAGGTTTGAAACCTGATGACTTAGAGACTTCAATGTTTATAAGTTCTTCATTAGGACGTGTGGAGGTTACTAGTATATGTAGGTCGTGTGTGATCACGATTGGAAGTGAGAAATTAAAGGCAGATTTGATAATCATTTCCATGAATCAGTTTGATGTGGTGCTTGGAATGAATTAGTTGTCAAGATATGCGGCGATTGTTGATTGCCACCGTATGAGAGTTACCTTGATTACCGGTTCTGACACGATAGTAACGTATTAGGGAGGTGTTAACCCAGTTACAGAAGAACGACTACTGAGGTATAGTGTCGGAGGACGGCATAATTTAGCTTGTTTCTCATTCCTTTCGGCATTAGAGGGTGAATCCGGTATTGCCGGGGAGAATGTTGAGGTCCCCGTGGTCGATGAATATGCGGATGTATTCCCTGATGAGTTGCCTGGTTTACCGCCTGACCGGGAGATCGAGTTTTGCATCGACTTACTTCCGGAAACGGTTCCGATTTCTATTGCTCCATATCGAATGTCGCCTGCGGAGATGAAAGAGCTAAGAAAATAACTTGGAGAGTTGACAGAAAATAGATTCATTAAAAACAACACTTCCCCATAGGGTGCACCTGTCTTGTTTGCGAAAAAGCACGACGGATCCCTTCGGTTGTGCATAGACTACCGACAATTGAATAGGATTACCGTGAAGAACAAGTACCATTTACCGATGATCGATGAGTTGTTCGATCAATTGGGAGGATCACGATATTACTCAAAAATTGACTTGAGATCCGGGTATCATCAGTTGAAGATTAGGGAAGAAGATATTCCAAAAACAGCTTTCAGAACTCGCTATGGACATTATGAGTTCTTAGTAATGCCTTTTGGATTGACGAATGCTCCTGCTGCTTTTATGGATTTGATGAATCAAGTCTTCCGCCCGTATTTAGATCAGTTTGTGATAGTCTTCATTGATGACATCCTGGTTATTTAAAGACTTGGGAATAGCATGAGCAACATTTGAGGATCGTTATCCAGACTCTTCGAGAAACGGTGCTACAATGGGAACGACCGTAAAACGTAGCCGAAATTCGAAGCTTCCTAGGACTTGCGGGGAATTATCGACGATTTATAAAGGATTTCTCAAGTATTGTAGCTCCAATGACTCGGTTGACTAAAAAGGAACTCAGGTTTGAATGGGATGCCGATTGTGAACATGCATTCTAAGAACTGAGGATTAGGCTAACCAATGCGCCGATTCTGACAATTCCTAATAGCGATGAGCCGTACGAGGTGTATTCCGATGCATCAAGACGAGGACTTGGGTGTGTTCTGATGCAAAATGGACATGTTGTGGCCTATGCATCTCGTCAACTGAAGCCACATGAACAGAACTACCCCACGCATGATCTAGAGTTAGCAGCAATGATTTTTGCTCTCAAGATATGGAGATGCTACCTCTATGGAGTAAAATTTCAGATCTTCTCTGATCATAAGAGTTTGAAATATCTATTCACTCAAAAGGACTTAAATCTGAGATAAAGAAGGTGGATGGAATACATTGAGGATTATGACTCACCTTGCAGTATCATCCTGAAAAAGCCAACGTAGTAGCAGACGCTCTCAGCAGAAAGACTCCAGGAATCCTAGCATCTTTGGCATTGGAAGATTGGAAACATAGTGAAATTGTAGCTGATTATGATCTTCAGTATTATGAGGATTCTAACCAAGCTATGGTGTATAACTTGGTTTCAACGCCAATTCTTATACAACAAGTCAAGCAGAACCAATGGCAGGATTCGCATCTTCAAGGAATTTGGACTCGAGTTCAGAATGGAGAAAAACTGGTCGAATGGAATATTCGGGAAGATGGAACGCTCTACTTCAGGAATCGCCTTGCCGTTCCTCAAGTGGATGAGATATAGAAGACAATCGTTCACGAGGCTCACAAATCGAGATTCACTATTCACCCTGGGAGTACCAAGATGTATCAAGACCTCAAAAGGCAGTATTGGTGAAGAGGTATGAAGAAGGATGTTCGCCAATACGTGTCAGAATGTGCGACTTGTCTTTGAGTCAAGGCTGAACATTGAAAACCTGCTGGAGAACTGCAACCTCTTCCTGTTCCTGGATGGAAGTGGAGAACTTCATTCCCTTTCGTGCGACTTATTCCAGGAAAGTCCTAGCAGAGTTGTATGTGGAGCATGTTATCAGACTTCACGGAGTTCCGTTGTCTATCACATCAGATCGTGACACTCGTTTCAACGCTAGATATTGGAGAAGTTTCCAAGAAGCCATGGGAACCGAACTAAATTTCAACACCGCATTTCATCCTCAGACCGACGGATAATCTGAGTGAGTTATTCAGATTTTGGAGGACATGCTTCATGCTTACATTCTAGATTTTGGTGGAAACTGGAAGAAGTATCTTCATTTAGCTGAGTTCACCTACAACAACAGTTATCAGAGTAGCATTGGGATGGCCCCATTCGAAGCATTGTATGGCAGACCTTGTAGATCGCCAGTTCAGTATTGGTGAAGAGGTATGAAGAAGGATGTTCGCCAATACGTGTCAGAATGTGCGACTTGTCTTTGAGTTAAGGCGGAACATCAGAAACCTGCTGGAGAACTGTAGCCTCTTCCTGTTCCTGGATGGAAGTAGGAACACATTACGATGGATTTTCTAATGGGATTGTCGAGGACTGAACATTGGCATGATGCCATATGGGTCGTTGTGGATAGGTTAACGAAGTCCGCGCACTTCATTCCCTTTCGTGTGACTTATTCCATGAAAGTTCTAGCAGAGTTGTATCTGGAGCACGTTGTCAGACTTCACGGAGTTCCGTTGTCTATCACATCAGATCGTGACACTCGTTTCAACGCTAGATATTGGAGAAATTTTCAAGAAGCCATGGGAACCGAACTGAATTTCAGCACCGCATTTCATCCTCAGATCGACAGACAATCTGAGAGAGTTATTCAGATTTTGGAGGACATGTTTCGTGCTTGCATTTTAGATTTTGGTGGAAACTGGAAGAAGTATCTTCATTTAGCTGAGTTCGCCTACAACAACAGTTATCAGAGTAGCATTGGGATGGCCCCATTCAAAGCGTTGTATGACAGACCTTGTAGATCGCCAGTTTGTTAGCTTGAGTCAGAAGATCGACTGACCCTTGGCCCGGATGTTATCCAGGAGAATAATGAAAAGATAGCCGTGGTTCGGGAACGACTGTTAACGGCTCAAAGTCGTCAGAAGAGTTATGCTGACAGGAGGCGTAGACCCTTAGAGTTCTTAGAGGGTGATTTTGTCTTGTTAAGAGTCTCTCTGCGCAAAGGGGTTACTCGCTTTGGTGTGAAGGGGAAACTTGCGCTGAGGTACATTAGACCGTTTCAGATCACACAACGAGTCGGTGTCGTTGCTTACTGCCTTGATCTTCCTCCGGAATTGTCTCACGTGCACAATGTGTTCTATGTTTCAATGCTTCGAAAGTGTCAACCTGATCCAGAAGCCATTGTGCAATGGTATGACATGCCGATCCAGTATGACACGACTTATGAGGAAGCGCCCATACAGATTTTTGACCGGAAGATGAAAAGCCTACGTCAACGTGAGATACTGTTAGTGAAGGTGTTGTGGCAACACCATGGCGTTGAAGAAGCAACGTGAGAATTGGAAATGACGATGCAGGAACGATATCCGTATCTGTTCATATCGTGAGGTAAATTTCAATTTCAGGGACGAAATTTCTTAAGGGGGGTAGAATGTATCGCCCTCTAGAATTAAACATGTTTAATTATGCTAAACTATAGATTATTAGTGTGCCTAATTTAATTTTCACAATTAATCAATGGACTTTAAATTATTTTCAGTATTTATAATTTCACCCCAAAGATTTTTAGAAAACACACTTAAATTTTAATACATTTTTTTGTTCCATTTTTCTTTTTCCTTTTCTTTTCTTTTTCTTTTTCTTTTTTTTCTTTTCTTTTTTTCTTTTCCCTATTTCCCTTCCCGTGCGCCCAGCCCACTCTCCTTCTTTTTCTTTTTTTTTTCTTCTTCTTCTTCTCTGGTTCTTCCAGTGCCCAGCCCCCTCTCTCTCTCTCTCTATTTTCTTCCACCGCCGGCCACCTTCTTCTCCGGGCTTCCTCCCGCCAGCGTTCTCTCTCTCTCTCCCTTGCTCTCTCTCTCCCTCTCTCTCTCTGCAGTTTGGCCGAGAACCACCAAAGAAAAAAAAAACAAAAAACAGAGAAATTGAGGGAGACAAAGCTCGAGCAACTGCTTTGAGGTAAAACCCTTTGAAACCCATTCTTTGATTCAAATTTTAAGCTCGATAAAGTTTGATTTTAGTTTGATTTGAATAATTTTGAGTTAGGGTTTGAGTTTGAACAATTATTGTTGGAATTGAATGAAATTTGGGGATTTTTAGTTATTGAATTTGTTTAATTGATTAGAAACTGATTTTGATGGATTCTGGAGAATATATATTGAAATTGGACTTGAATTGCAGGTTTGACATTTTTCCTATTTATTCCGGCATGCTGCCGAAATTTTTTTAGAAACTTGTTTTTAAACTAAAATTAAATAAGAAAACCAAACCTATGGATTAGATTCTAATTTTTAAAGAACCCCCCAAACTGAATTATAAAATCATTGTGAAACTTGGATTTGAGTCAAGGCACACTAATAGGAAACAATTAAACATGATTGAACTTAATTCGTTTTAGGAATGAGAAATACTTCCTAAGATATTACTTTTGTGATAAAGCTAGTGGAGAAGGTCAAGTATTAAGGTTTTAAGGAAAGCGAAGGCTAGGAGAACTGAAGGCTAGTCCAGGTTTGACATCCAAGAGGTAAGATATTCTTGTCCATATCCTTTTTAGCCCCACTTTAAATGATTTTGGCCCATGAAAATGTTTTAGAACAAAACATGATTAAAGTAAATGATTTTAAAAGAAATAGCATGTGAATGCTATTAGGTTTGTCAATGATTTTAGAAATGAGATTTTAAAGAGTATCATTTCTTAAAATGAAATATTTTAAGGAATGATACAATGCATGGTGGCCTTAGAGATCGGGATGTGGGAATCGCATCCTTGGGGGCAGGTCCCGAACCCCGTACGGATTCACTTCTTGTTTAGTGGTATGATGAGCTGCACACTTTCATTATACAGACATATTCTATTATGTGAGTATTTCCTTTTTTTAAAAAAAAAAGATGATCAGTTCCGGGTGTATATCTTCGGACTGTGAGTACCTTTATTTTAAATGCTTTATGAAATTATATCCTACTTGGTCTTTCGCTCACATTTTTCTGTTTTCAAATGTATTAAACCCCTCCATGCGACGCCAGAAGTAGTGCGGAGTAGGTAGCTACTACCGGCGACGTGGACTTGTTTTAGGAAAGCGAAGTGTTGTATTTCCTCTTATCTCTTATCTTAAGACATGTATAAAAGATTATGGATTGTAAACTTAAATATTGCTAGACTGTGGTTGATGTCACATTTACTCTTATTTATATTCATGTATGCTAAACACTTGTGGGAATTCCCGACATGATATCAGGGACGTGGTTTTAAACTGGTTTGGTTAGAAATTCCACCACCGTTCTTGAAATTAAATTTCTCTTGAATGCAGGGGCTTGTTTGGAAATACCTGGATGTTTTGAATTTGAAAAAATAAATATTATAATGTTTTCAACATTATTTGCTAATCACTCTCTTAAACATGTTTAAGTTTCTAAACAAGCCTCCACGTCACTAACCCCGGTTTGGGGGTGTGACAATAACAATCAAATGTCAAATTTCTCATATGCTATAATTGGTGAGAAATTTATCATAAAATATAGCATATAAGAAATTTAACACAATTAATAGTATTGCATTATAGAGTTTTTTTTTTGCACTAAAAAACTAAATTTACAATTAACACATTAATTATAATATTGTATTAGAGATGCTGTTAGATTGGTGTGAATGCTGCTTGAATATCTATTAGATACTAATGTGTTTCTTAAATGTTTCAAACCCATGATTATGACATTTTGATACGTCTATTGCTTCAAAGAGATAGCTAATTATCTAAAAATTAGAAAATATTGATCTTTGCTTACAGAATTATATGAAGAAATGGGCACATGACTAATTTGAACATCAAAGCTTTTAGTAGTGTTTTGTAAGTAGAAAAGAAAATAGAAAAGGAGACGTATATTGTGTTTTGTGTAAATTCCCCTTCAAAAAAAAAAAAAAAGAAAGATTTGAGTTTTTCTTCACTAATCCATTTGTTTCTCCTTCTTCTGCTATCAAACGACTGGAAGTAATTATTCGGCCGCTATCTCTTCTTCTACTAATTTCATGAAAAACTTCGCTGAATTTTTGCTAATGACACCAGATTGCTAAAGTACATGAAATTGAAAAAAATAAAAAAACCAAAAGGAGAAAAGAAAAAAAAAAGAATCGGGAAAAATGTGATTTTATTTAAAAAAATTAAATATTATTATTTATAATAAAATTTAAATTTTAAAATTAAATAAAAAATAAAATAAACGGCGTTTAAAATAATCTTTAAGAAATGTGGAGTCATTAGTCAGCGTTGTCGTTGACTATTCAGACGAGGAAATGACTAGTTGGTGGGCCCTATGTTTCAATAGCCGACAAAAAAACACAACACTGTGATTTTTATAAATTATTCCGTTTCGTTTTGTAATGTATGACCTCACCGCCGTAGGATCCAACGAAAGACACGGACCATCCAACATTACCACCCACTCAATATGATTATGAGCCGATCTCATCATAAAACAAAACGACCCCAGAGGTAAAGAAGAAGAAGAAGAAGAAGGAGGGGAGAAACCTCAAACTTCAATTCCAAATCGCTAGAATTCTGAGATGCAATTCTGAAAAAAAAAAAGTCAGAATTTGTGTTTTGTTTGTTTTGAAATTCCATTCAAAACACAAGACAAGATTTATGGGCATCGCCTGCGACGACGTCATTGTGATCCAGCCGGGAAAATCCGCCGGCGAGCCCTCCGTCCTCACCGTCAATTGCCCCGACCAGGCCGGCCTCGGCTGCGATCTCTGCAGAATTATCTTGGAATTTGGCCTCTGCATTACCAAAGGAGGTAACTTTTTTTATTTGTTTTCTACATATAGATTTCGTGCATGATTTGTGATCACAAATGTTTGGGGTATAATCACCGCAATCGTCACCATTTCAATCGTTTTTAGCTCATTTCAACTATAAAGGACCATTACTATTTGTTTGCTTTTACTAGGAACAAAAACTTTTGCTTTTGAAAGCATGAGAGGTCAACAAAAACTTTTGCTTTTGAAAGCATAAGAGGTCAATTTTTTGCCTGGTTGCAGGTAAGAGCCACGAATAATTTTATCATGAACTTATCAAAATTAAGTAGGTTCAATACACCTGGGATGATTGAATTGAAGGGAGCTTAACTTTCAGCCAAAAATGGCTAAGAGCCAAGGATAAGAACAAAGATAGATTTCTAAATATTCTGATTTATGATGAAAAGCGACGTACAACTTAGGTCTCGTTCATTTCACCGATTCGAGTTTTCAGTTTTAAGTTTTTACAGTAAAAAGTTCTCAGAAAATGTCACATCTAATTTTTTCTGCTATAGTGAAACGTTCTCAGAAAATGTCACATCTCAACTCGAATTGAAAACTCAAATCCGCGAAGTGAACGAGGCCTTAGTCTTGTAGGGTTTAAGCTGTGCTTCCATTAGCCTAAACGCACTGTAGTTTGATTACAACCATAAAACGTCAATAAACTTAAAAGTCCTTAAACGGCACAAATGCATAAAAGAAAACGACACAAGCTAATTAAAGAAAGTAAAGATGAAAATTAGTTGTGGGCCTAGCACGCAGGCCCATGGGCCCTGCATCAGTCTTCCCCACCGAGAAAAGAACTCGTCTCAGAGTTCTCAAGAGCAGTTGGCGCGTCATCTGGAGGATGGTACTCAAAGAGATCTGCAACATTGAAAGTGTTAGAGATCTGCAGGTCGTTAGGGAGGTCAACTACATAGGCATTGTCATTAATCTTGCGGAGTATGCGACATGGTCCAATTTAATTCGCCAGTAGCTTGTGATGAGATCCAGCAGGTAGATGTTGCTTTCGGAGGTGAACCATGACCAACAAGTCCCCTTAGGTAAAAACTTTGAAGCGGCGGCGTTGATCTGCTTGTTGCTTGTAGCTTGTAGCGGGCATTGGCTTCCTCGAGTTTTTGCTGCACTTCCTGGTGAACTTGCACAAACTGATCAACAAACTCTAAAGCAGATTTGCTCTTGACGTGGGGAAAAGCCATAAGATCAATAGATTGGTTCGGAGTCTTGGTGTAGACAATGGAGAAAGGAGCTTGTGGAGTGATTTGGAACGCTGTTGTCAGCGAACTCAACCTGGGGAAGAGCGAGGTCCCAATTGCGAGGTTGATCCCGGGCAACACAACACAACATATTGCCTAACGAACGGTTTGGTCGTCGGTTTGTGGATGGTAGTCGTTGCTAACTGTAGTGTGGTGTTCAATCGCTGCCATAAAACCTTCCAAAAGGTGCTAATGAATTTAACATCCTAGTATGAGGTGATGGAAGTGGGGAGGCCGTGCAAACGAACTATCTCTTTGAAGAAAAGCTTGGCCACATAACTCGCATCTGCAACCTTTTTACAATGAAGGAAATGAGCCATTTTGGAGAAGCAGTCGACAACTAGAAATACAGAGTCAACATGCCGAGGGGTTTTCGGAAGTCCAAGGACGAAGTCCATGGTCAAATCCTCCCAAATATTAGCTGGAATGGGCAGGGGGTTATAGAGCCCCATGTTCTAGGAGTGCCCCTTGGCACACTGGCAAATGCTACATCGTTGGACAAACCGCTCAACTTGCTTTTTCATGTGAGTCCAATTATACATTCAGCCAAAATCTCTATAGTTTTGTCACACCCCGGACGGGCAGCGAGGCTGTTACAATGCAGCTCCCTGTTAGACCTCTAGTTCGGAAAGTATACGTGAGAAGGGCCAAGAGTGCTAAAGAGGCCCAG
The DNA here is from genome assembly GCF_000414095.1 of Morus notabilis. Taxonomy (NCBI): domain Eukaryota; kingdom Viridiplantae; phylum Streptophyta; class Magnoliopsida; order Rosales; family Moraceae; genus Morus; species Morus notabilis. Next base: position 383,161 of record NW_010360565.1, read on the forward strand.
CCAAAATCTCTATAGTTTTGTCACACCCCGGACGGGCAGCGAGGCTGTTACAATGCAGCTCCTTGTTAGACCTCTAGTTCGGAAAGTATACGTGAGAAGGGCCAAGAGTGCTAAAGGGGCCCAGGCCCAAATGAGATGGGTCAGGATGGCCAGGCCCAGAGGAGATGGTTTAGCCCAGAGATGGGGAAGTAGCCAGCTAGGTGGCTGTTACGGGGAGGCGTGCGAGTTGGTTAGAGGCTGAGTGCTTAAGGGAGAGCATCGAGGTTGGGTGGGGGGATACGGAGATTTTGGGTCTGAATCGATAGTGGGAGGTTGTGGGATTCCTCGAAAATCCCTCTCTATCTTATTTCTTTCAAGCATTTCCTTCAATAATTTCTCTTGTAATTTCCTTCCATTTCTGACATTCAAGAGCTACGTTGAAGCTCCTTGTTGCTGGATAAATAGTTTGAATTTAATAAAAAGGGACTTCTAGCTTATTCTTGTCTCCAGATCGCAACTAACCGTAACAGTAGAGGCTAGGTTCCTAACATTTGGTATCAGAGCAGGTTATCCATGGCTCACAGCGCGCTGGCGGCGGGTACCCTGGAGCGCATCGCCGGATTGGAGGGCAGCGTCGAGTCGCTCAGGGAGACCGCCGTGGTGATGGGAGCTATGGTGGATCACGTACCTCAGCTACGAGAAGACATAGGGGCCTTAGGAATCCGGATCGGGGACGTTCAAGGGTCCCTTCTCCGTTTGGAGACACTGCTGGGCCGCCAGTTTGAGGCTCAGCCGCTGATGCTACCGCGCCGGGAACAGGGTCGAGATCGGGAGCGGAAGATGCAGAACGAGTCGCCAGATCGGGGCCGTGGCAGGATGGACCACCGTGGAAGACGACTGGAACTACCAATTTTCCAAGGGGACGACCCACATGGATGGGTGTTCCGCGCAGAACGTTACTTTGTCATCAATGGAGTCGAGGAGGAGGAGAGAGTAATGGCGGCTTCAGTGTGCATGGAGGGGAGGGCCCTCGGCTGGTTCCAATGGTTGGACTCTCAGGTACCTTTCGCCGGCTGGCGGGATTTAAAGGCAGCCATTCTCCACCGATTCAGCCGCGCGAAGGACGGTGATCCGACGGAGAGGCTGATGGCGTTGCGGCAGGAGGGCTCGGTGGTGGAGTACCGGGATCGTTTTGAGGCTCTGGCAGCTTCCCTGAGAGGTATTCCTAAACCTATTTTTCGTGGTGCTTTCCTTAATGGATTACGTGATGATGTGAGGGCTGAGGTTAAATTGCACCGACCCATTAACCTCCAAGAGATAATGGACTTGGCCTAACAAATTGAGGATAGGAATGAGGCGGTGGATAGGCTTAGGAAGGGAAAATTGGGCCGGGGGTGGAGATATGAGGATTTTGGGAAGGGAATGGGCTTGAGTGAGAAGCCCAACCCCCTTCTAGGACATTCGGGAAACTCCCTTCAGTCCAATCCATCGAAAGAGTCAACCACTACCACTCAGACCCGAGTGTGGCCTTTGCAGCCGACAGGGACGGCCGAAGGGGGAAGGGCTGGATTCAAGAGGCTGACGAATGAGGAGATCCAGAGACGACGGGCTAAGGGGCTGTGCTATAGGTGCGAGGAGAAATTCGGTCCAGGGCACCGTTGTAAGAACCGGCAGTTGCAGGTACTGTTGGTCTCGGACGAGGATGGGGATGAGGATGAAGAGGCAGCCGAGGTGTTGGAACCACCCACCGAGGAGATCGGAGGAATGGCGGGTCTCTCCTTGAATTCATTAATGGGAATTTCATCTTTTAACACTCTGAAAATGAAAGGGAGTATCGGCGACCGCGAGGTGGTGGTTTTGGTGGACAGTGGGGCTTCCCACAACTTCTTGTCCCTCCGAGTTGTTAGAGAGCTGCACCTTCCCATGACAACCACGGGGAGCTATGGAATCCAGGTAGGTGATGGCGCCTGTTTTAATCAACAGGGAGTGTGTAGGGGGGTGGAACTCCGAATCCAGGGGTATCAGGTTCTGGGGGATTTTGTTCCTTTTGAATTAGGATGTCCGGAGGTAGTGCTGGGGGTATCCTGGCTGAAAACACTCGGGGAGGTCAGGGCTGATTGGTGGAAGTTGACGTTGCGGTTTCAGTCCGACGCAGGGTGGAAGTGTTTAAAGGGGGACCCCACGCTGAAGCTGGAACCGGTGAGTTTAAGAGCCCTTTCTCGGACATTTCACGGGAATATGGCAGGGGCGTTGCTAGAGATTTTTGCGCTCGAAGGAGGGGTGGAAGGTAAGGCCCATGCTAGGGAACCCGAGGCTTTACAGGGGGTTTTGGTTCGGTTCGCGGCTGTTTTCGAGGCACCTGCGGGTTTACCGCCTAGCCGAGCGCAGGATCATCAGATCATTCTCAAACTAGGGGCGGAACTGCCGAATATTCGGCCGTACAGATACCCCCAAGTGCAGAAAAACGAGGTAGAGAAGCTCGTGGCAGAAATGTTAGCTTCTAGGGTTATTCGGCCAAGTAGCAGCCCATACTCCAGTCCAGTCCTTTTGGTTAAAAAAAGGATGGGAGTTGGCGCTTTTGCGTGGATTATCGTGCTCTCAATCGACTCACGGTGCCGGATAGATTTCCAATTCCCATCATCGACGAACTCCTGGACGAATTACACGGGGCTGCCATATTTTCAAAATTGGACCTTAGGGCCGGATATCATCAAATTCGAGTCAGGGAATTTGATGTCGAAAAAATTGCATTTCGAACGCATGAAGGCCATTACGAGTTCTTGGTCATGCCGTTCGGCCTGAGAAACGCACCAGCCACGTTCCAAGCGCTTATGAATAAGGTTTTTCAGCCTTACTTGCGCTGTTTTGTACTAGTATTCTTTGACGATATCCTGGTTTATAGCCGCACTTCGGAGGAGCATCAAGAGCACCTCGCTACTGTTTTGGAGGTCTTAACGAAGGAGCGGTTGTTCGCTAACAGGAAGAAATGTGCTTTCGGGCAGTAGCGACTAGAGTACTTAGGACATGTGATCTCGGCTGCAGGGGTGGTGGCTGACCCGATTAAGGTAGAGGCAATTTTAGCTTGGCCCACACCCAAGAATGTCCGTGGGGTGAGGGGATTCCTGGGGTTAGCCGGCTATTACCGGCGATTCGTACGTAACTTCAGACTTTTGGCTAGGCCCATGACCGACTTGCTCAAGCGTGGTGAGTTCAAATGGACTAAGGAGGCAGGAGTAGCATTTGATGCCCTTAAGCTCGCCATGACCACTCTTCCGGTCCTTGCAATGCCAGATTTTGCTAAGGAATTCGTGGTGGAAACAGATGCATCAGGCTCAGGGTTGGGAGCCGTACTAATGCAGGAAGGGCGGCCTCTAGCCTACTTCAGTAAAATGTTATCAGGGACTACGCGGCTCCGATCAGTGTATGAGCGCAAGCTTATGGCAGTCGTATTGGCGGTACAAAAGTGGCGCCATTACTTGTTGGGGCGCCACTTTGTGGTGAGAACCGATCAGCAAAGCCTACGGTTCCTCATGGACCAAAGGCTACTGCCTCCCGACCACCTACGTTGGGCCATTAAACTTTTGGGGTATGATTTCGAGGTGCAGTATAAGCAAGGGGCTGCGAACAAGGTAGCGGATGCGTTGTCCAGGCGTGGGGAGGATGCGGCAGTGGAGTTGACGGGCCTGTCCATTCCGCAGCTAGTGAAGTGGAACGAGATCCGGCAGGAACAGAGGCAGGATGAGGAATGCGAGACATTACGAGGATGTTCAAACCGGTTTCTCAATACACCGGGACCTCTTGTGCTACCAGGGCAGGGTGGTCTTGCCACGGAATTCACCATGGATACACAAGATGTTGCACGAATTCCACGACTCGGCATTGGGGGGCCACTCAGGTTTTTTGCGGACTTATAAGCGTGTCGCAAATAACTTGTTTTGGAGGGGAATGAAGGGGGACATCCGCGAGTATGTTGCTAACTGTTCGGTTTGTCAACGTTCCAAATCAGAGGCCCTAGTGCCGGCGGGGCTACTGCAGCCATTGCCTATCCCAGTGACGGTGTGGGAGGACATCTCCATGGATTTTATTAGTGGCTTACCTAGGTCGCAGGGGATGGATACTATTCTAGTAGTAGTTGACCGGTTGTCCAAATACGCACATTTCCTGCCACTGTCACACCCGTACACGGCTAAGAAGGTGGTTGAAGTGTTTATCCGAGAAGTGGTAAGGCTCCATGGCATTCCCAGCTCCATAGTCACGGATTGAGATCCGCTATTCATGAGTTTGTTTTGGAGGGAATTGTTCCGTGCGCAGGGGACACACTTTAGTTGCGGCTCCGCTTACCACCCCGAGTCGAACAGACAAACGGAGGTCGTGAACAGGTGTCTCGAGGTGTATCTCCGTTGCTTCGTCGGCGACAAACCTCGCGGGTGGCTCCAGTATTTACCGTGGGCCGAATTCTGGTTCAATACCACCAATAATGCCTCAACGAAACACTCCCCTTTTCAGGTGGTCTATGGTTGGGATCCTCCTACAGTTTCCAGGTTCCAGGACTCTCCATCGGCCGTGGAGGAAGTCAACCAACAACTTCAGCAACGAAATGAGTTCCTGGATGTCCTTAAGGGACACTTATTGTTGGCACAGTGGCGTATGAAACGGTTCGCCGATGCTCATCGACGAGAACTTTCCTTCTCCCCAAGGGAACGTGTTCTCCTCAAGTTGCGGCCCTACCGCCTCAAGTCCTTGGCGCGGAGACCGAATGAGAAGTTAGCCCCCCGTTTTTATGGCCCCTTCGAGGTACTGGAGAAGGTAGGCGAGGTAGCGTATCGCCTTCAGCTACCGGCAGAGGCAAAGATTCACCCGGTTTTCCACGTTTCCCAGCTGAAACCCTTCAAGGGTAGTGACCCCCGGTGTCAGCCTCGTCCCCCTCAACTGTCGAATGAGTTGGAGCTACAGGTTGAACCTGCCGAAGTAATCCGGGGCAGGTGGATCTCTTTGGGTAGGAAGAGTGTGGCAGAGGTTTTGGTTAAATGGAAGGGTCTGCAGGATTGGGAGGCTACGTGGGAACTGCTGGATGCGTTCCAGGCACAATTTCCCCACTACAACCTTGAGGACAAGGTTGTCTTCGAAGGGGGGAGTGATGTTAGACCTCTAGTTCGGAAAGTATACGTGAGAAGGGCCAAGAGTGCTAAAGGAAGGGGCCCAGGCCCATATGAGATGGGTCAGGATGGGCCAGGCCCAGAGGAGATGGTTTAGCCCAGAGATGGGGAAGTAGCCAGCTAGGTGGCTATTACGGGGAGGCGTGCGAGTTGGTTAGAGGCTGAGTGCTTAAGGGAGAGCATCGAGGTTGGGTGGGGGGATACGGAGATTTTGGGTCTGGATCGATACTGGGAGGTTGTGGGATTCCTCGAAAATCCCTCTCTATCTTATTTCTTTCAAGCATTTCCTTCAATAATTTCTCCTGTAATTTCCTTCCATTTCTGACGTTCAGGAGCTACGTTGAAGCTCCTTGTTGCTGGATGAATAGTTTGAATTCAATAAAAAGGGACTTCTAGCTTATTCTTGTCTCCAGATCGCAACTAACCGTAACAATAGAGGCTGGGTTCCTAACACTCCCGAAGTAGGTGTTCCCTCAAGGAGCTTCGTGGGATACAAAGCTAGTTGCCTTTGAAGAGACACCCTTGGTGTAGATGAAAATCGACACATGGCCAAGAAGAGGAGCATTTTCACAAAATGTCTGGGAGGTCCTCATCACGTTGTTCAGGAAATGTCTCAAAACCAAGTATTTCCCCATGCAAGACGGTCAGGAGGTGGGACCGGCTACTGAGTGCATCCGCAACTTTGTTTTGAACTCCTGAGTGATGGCGGACCACGAATGTGAATTTTTGAAGGAATAGCACCCATCGAGCATGCATCTGGGTGAGATTTTTCTGAGAATTAACAAATTGCAACGCATGGTGATCACAATAGAGGATAAATTCCTTGTAGATGAGGAAATGTTTTCAATGGCGGAGGGCCCGAACAGCTGCAAACAGCTCTTGCTCACAAGTGGTCCGACGTTGGCGAGCTTCATTCAACTTTTCATTGAAGTATTCAAAAGGACGGGCCATCTTGCAAAAGGACAGCTCCAATCCTGGTCATACTAGCATCAATTTCTACGTCAAACACTTTGTCAAAATTCGGGAGTGTGGGGACCGGTACGATAACAAGCTTTTCTTTGATGGCAGCAAAGCTTTGTTCTTGGGGCTGTGACCACTCGAATCGACCCATTTTTAAACAGTCAGTGAGAGATGTGACGATAGAGCTGAAATGTTGGTAGAACGTCGCTAACCCGTGAAAACTCCGAAGTTCATGGACTGTTTTGGGAGCTAGCCAGTCTTAGATTACCTTAATCTTCTGTGGATCAACATGAATCCCATCCTCGCCGACCACAAAACCCAAGAATAGAAGGCAAGAAACAAGGAACTCACACTTCTTCAAATTTAGGTACAGCTTGTTTGCCCGCAAGGTCTCGAAGATATGTTGTAGATGCTCCAGATGCTCTTTTTTAGACCTAATTGACAAAATTGGCCGAATGAATATTTCATATATCTCAAAAGGGTATTTGTACAGAGTATTCATAATCTATTCTAGGAAAATTCAACTATTCAATCATCTAACAACTAATACCATGATTCTAATACATTAATTCCTATCTAAATAAGGGAATATAATTATATAGAATTATACAGCTATACACACCAACTCTCTCACTCAAGTTGGTGCATAGATATCGCACATGCCCAACTTGGATAATGCTGTATAGAATGGACCACTAGAACGGCATGAGTCATCATATCAACTAGTTGATCTGCACTCTTAATGTAAGCTAGAGTCTAGGTTATCTTTGATGTAGTTCCTGTCAAGCTCAATGTGCTTAGTCCTATCATGTTGTACTGGATTATTTGTGATCTCAATAGCTACCGCATTATCACAGAAGAGCATCATAGGTTTCTCTAAACCAAAACCGAGTTCACTTAGGAGAATCCTTAGCCAGGTTTGCTCCGTAGTTGCATAATGAAAAGCGCGGTATTAAGCTTTCGCACTAGACAATGACGCCACATTTTGTTTCTTGCTTCTCCAAGTCACCAGGTTTCCCCCAACAAATAATACATATCCTGACGTAGACTTCTTATCCAATTTGGATCCGGCAAAGTCTGAATTTGTGTAACCGACAATGTCAAGATGTTCGTGTCTGGAGAACATTATACCTTTGGCTGGAGAGGACTTGAGATAAGCCAAGATATGATTCACTGCACTCATATGTTGGTCAACCGGATTGTGCATGAATTGACTCACAAGACAATGACACCACATTTTGTTTCTTGCTTCTCTAAGTCACCAGGTTCTCCCAACAAATAATACATATCCTGACGTAGATTTCTTATCCAATTTGGATCTGGACACTGACTGCATATGATAAGTCAGGTCTAGTGTGAGTTAGATAGATCAACTTCCCCACCAATCTCTGATATCTCTCTTTGTTCGTTGGAATCTAATCAGGATAGACGGTTAATCCGTGATTCACCTCAATGGGAGTATCCACAGGTTCACAAGCTGAGTTCCTAGTTTCAGCCAAGAGATCTAATATATACTTCCGTTGGGAGAGAAAGAGTCCATGCTTGGACCGAGACACTCAATGCCCAAGAAGTATTTTAGAGATCCAAGTCCTTCATTTCAAATTCCTTAGACAAATAGCTCTGAAGCTTCTCTATCTCACTGGAGTTCCTACCTGTAACAATGATGTCATCAACATAAACAATAAGCAGAGTAATATCATCACCATCTCTTTTATAAAACAGTGTGATCCGCCAAAGCTTGCTTGAAAACATACTCCTTCATTGAGTTGCTTAATCTACCAAACCATGCTCTTAGCAACTGTTTCAACTCATACAGGGCCTTCTTCAGCTTGCACACCTTACTACCTTTTGGTGTAAACCCCAGAGGAGGATCCATATACACCTCTTCCAAAAGATCGCTATGTAGGAAGGCATTCTTCACATTAAATTTGGCCAGTCTAGATTAACTGCAAGAGATTGTATAACTCTAACAGTATGCATTTTGGCCATAGGAGCTAAGATCTCTTGACAGTTGATTCTGTAGGTCTGGGTGTAACACTTGGCAACTAATCTAGCCTTGTACTTGTCAATTGTCCCATCTGACTTATATTTTACTGAAAAACCCACTTACACCTTACCGTCTTCTTCCCTCGAGGTAACTCAACCATCTCCCAACTGGAGGGCGTTCATCTCATCTACCATAGCGAATTTCCACTTAGGATCTTCAAGGGCTACTTGAAAATGACTAGGAATAGACACATAAGACAACTGAAGGGCAAATGCCAGGTGAGTTTTAGACAAACGACGATAAGAGACAAAGTCAGAGATAGGGGAAACAACATTAGAAGATGATTTTGAGAAACCTAACATATCAGGTTCTTTACGTTCACGAAGAGGATATCTCCTAACTTCTTGCGGATTCTAGGCAACAATGTCAAAATTAGGATCATTTTCAAGGTTTTAGGAGAAGAGACACGTACCTCAGGATTAATTTCAGAAGAGTCAGCCCATGGCATGGTAGTTTCATTTGAAGGGGTATTGAGTTTGGAGGGGGCATGGCAGTAGCATCCTTGTGTATCCTTTTTGAAACAACTGAGCTGGTTTTTCACATCTTTCACTCCTTTCCTTAAATGCAGATGTAGCACCTACGAATTTTCCAGGTTCAGCATTTTCAGGTTCATATTCAACATTAACAGGTGTTTCACTTCTTCCTACCAAATCCTCCGCCTTACTCGAAGTCTCCTCCCCCTTGCTCGAAATTCAAAACCTTTTCTCTTCTAACCACAAGCGTTCCTCTTCCTTACTATTTATCTCCGCCTGAAGAGGAACCAAAGATGCAAACCAAGAGAAATAAGACTATTGTTCACAGAATTGAACATCCATGGACACATAATATTTTCTTGTAGGAGGATGAAAACATTTGTAGCCCTATTAAGAACTAGAGTAACCAAGGAAGACACATTTAAGAGCTCGAGGGTCAAGCTTATCCCTATGATGAGAGTGCACATGAACATAACAACAACAACAACAACAACAAGCCTCAATCCCAACTTAATTGGGGTCGACTATATGGATTTCACTTTTCTACACGGCTCTATTCGAAATTATACTTTCCTGAAGGCCTAGATCTAGAATGTCTTTCCTAACGACTTCGGTCCACATAATTCTTGGTCTACCCCTCCCTCTCTTAGTATTAGGTATAAGATTGTCCTCCCAAGCACGGACAGGTGCTTCTAGCGATCTACGTTGGACATGCCCGAACCACCTCAAGTGGCATTCGCGCACCTTATCTTCTACTGGTGCTACACCTACTTTCCTACGAATAACTTCATTTCTTATGCGATCCATTCTCGTATAGCCACTCATCCATCTTAACATACGCATTTCTGTCACACTCATCTTAAATATATGTTGTCTTTTAATGGCCCGACATTCACTACCATATAACATAGCTGGGCGGATTACAGTCCTATAGAACTTGCATTTCAACTTAATAGGCATCTTGCCGTCATATAAAACTCCCGTAGCATTCTTCCACTTAACCCACCCTGCCTTAATCCTATGTTGAATATCCTCTTATATATCTCATTCGTATTGCACTATAGACCCAAGGTACCTAAACTTCCTAGAAGCCCTAATCTCCTCACCATCTAAAGAAATTCCATCACTCTGATTACTTGAGTTACTAAACCTACAATGCATGTATTCAGTTTTAGTCCTACTTAACTTAAATCCATTTGTCTCGAGAGTCTGTCTCCACAGTGCACATGAACATAACGCACAACCAAAAACCTTAGGACATAGATTTAAGGCAGAAGGAATAGTGTGAAATTTTGACAACATCCTCAAAGGAGTTTGATAATCAATGATACAGGCATGCATTCGGTTAATAAGAAAGACAGCGGTCATGACAGCCTCGGCCCAAAAATGTTTGGGAACACGCATAGTAAAGCATAAAGCCCGAGCTACCTCAAGGATATGCTGGTTCTTACGCTCTGCTACATCATTTTGCTGAGGCGTGTAGGTGCATGTTATTAGATGAAGGATGCCATGTTCTTTAAACAAATCAGCAAGAGATTGATTCACAAACTTGCGACCATTGTCAGAATGAAAAACTTGAACCGCAGTATGAAACTGTGTGGCAATCATTTTTGAAAATTGAGGAATAACACGTATAACATCATTCTTAGATTTCAACAAATATACCCAGCTGACCCTAGTACAATCATTCAATAAAAGACGCAAAGTATTTATGTCCTGAAGCAGAGGGAGTAGAGAAAGGACCCCAAACATCATTATAAACACATGTGAATGGAACTTGATTTTTTATTGAAAACTTATTTTGAAAGGTACACGATGATTTTTAGCACAAATGCATTGTTTGCACCTTAAACTAGAAACAAAATCATTCTGAAATAACTGAGGAAATAAACGTTCTAAATAAGAAAAAGATGGGAAACCCAAACGGCAATGCCATAAAAGAATCTTCTCTCTATCAGCGTCCCTCTTGCTACTTGAAAGCCATGTCCATGCTTAGATTTTAAGTCCCTTGTCCCCTCCAAATAGTAAAGACCTCCCCTTTCCTTACCAATGCCAATCGTCATCTTCGTAAGATTGTCTTGAAACACATAATGAGTTGAATGAAAGGTTACAGAACAATTAAGATGTTTGGTGATTTTGCTGATAGAAATGAGACTATTAGAGAGATTAGGTGCAAGTAAAACAGAAGACATGGAGAATGATGGTGAGAGTAAGACGTTCCCTGCCCCTATGATTGGCATAGGGGTCCCATTAGCAACTTGGACAGACTTAACAGGTGAAGGCATTAGAGAGTCAAGCAAAGAAGAATTACTAGTCGTGATCAGTGGCCCCTGAATCAATAACTCAAGTGTCAGTGGCAGTAGAAATAAAGGCCAAACCAAAATTACCTTCCTCAGAAGACACTTGAGTTACATGAGAAGCAGAAGATGGAGAGATATCTGTGAGAGCAACTTGAGCAGATTTCTTATTTTTCCTTTCAGCTTGCTTGAGTTTGTACCACTTCGGATAGCCATGCTTCTTCCAGCAAACATCTTCGGTATGTCTGGTGATGTTACAGTGAGTGCAAAAACGAGAACAGGAGTTGGAAGAAGGAACATGGTTTGTTGGCAGAGAGTTGTTCTTTTGGGCAGCTAGGGCTGAGGCCTCAGTGCGATCTTCTGTTCCCGTGGTGAGTTGTCTCTGCTCTTAACGACGTATTGACAAATAAATTTCTTCTTGACTTGGTAGAGGAGAGGTAGCCAAAACACGACTACTAACTTGATCTAAATTGTGATCAAGACCTGTAAGAAACATATAGACTCGATCCTCAGAATACGTTTCCTCTGTTTCTCAATATCTGTTGAACACGTCATATCATTGGGCCTACGATAATCAAGGTCCATAATATTGAGTTCAATTCATTGCAGTACTCTGCACAGGCGGACCATCTTGACGCAATTGAAAGGACTTCTTCATCAATTCATAGACTTCAGAAGAATCATAGACGTCAAGATAGCTCCTCTTGACTGCTTCCCAAACGTCTGATAAGAACCTCACAAAGACAAGTGAGACCCAAGATCAGTAAGGAATTTTGTGCAGGACCGATCTAACTCAAATTCTCAAACAAGCAACAAGAACCGTGACCCATTATCTATTAGAGATAGGAACCACAGGTATATGAAATTTGGAAGACGCCACACTCAGGAAAGAGGAGAAGGATTGTGAGTGATAAGTCTAATTGAATGCCACAAGAAGAATCTTGATAAGTTCAGAAAAGTTCTCTGAAGAACTGAAGAGAAAACAACTCTCCCTTGTTAAGTATTTCAATTCATTGATTTTTTTTTTCAATTTTCGGAATTCTTAATCTTTATACTTGGAACAACCCTCCAAGAACAGGAAAAGCAGCGATTAAAGCTTTACAACAACTCATAAATCAAAATGGACCATATTCCTTGTTTCTAGTCTGCTTAGACTACTAAAAATAACAAAATAAAGCTAAACAAAGTTAAGTGACTAAATTCAATGTATCTGAATTCAACTCAGCCATAAATACAACTAAATGACTCTAATGACATTGACTAAGTCTTGATCTTCATTTGGAACCATATTGGACTTTAACTTTTTAGAATCAGCCCAAAGTTCTTGGATCAACCCATTGAGTGTTTCTTTGATCCTCCTAGCCCTTGCCCTCGTGATTGGCCCAATTGGTATATGCAATGGATCCTTTGGTGCTTCTACTATATTCTTATCAACGTCCTTAGCCGTTCCACACTACGCAAATTGGGACATTAGTTTGTCAGTCATGGAATTAATTAGCCAAGACTTCACAAGAGTATCTTCAGCCTCCCATTCATCATAGCTTGGATCACTCTCTGTAGGTGCAACTTTCCTCCCTTTAATATAGCCCTTCTTTTTCCTGCCAGCAATGGGACCAAACACGATAATTAGAACCATCCAGTTTAATATGAATTGTAGAAGAAGTCTCATAAATGGTCACAGTGGAGGGCTTTTGGCTTTGAGGAATTTCTAAGTCAAGCTTTGTAGACATGGTGGCTAGGGTTGGTAAGATGGCAGCTAGGGATTAAGCACAAAGAAAGAAAGAAAAGATAGTGGAATTTTTTTTTCTCCACTCTGATACCAAATTGATAAATTGGCTGAATGAATAAATCATATATAAAGGGGTATTTATACAGAGTATTCATAACCTATTCTAGGAAAATTCAACTATACAATCAATCTGTTAACTAATACCATCAATCTGATAACTAATACCCTGATTCTAATACATTAACCTATCTAGATAAGGGAATATAATTATATAGAATTATACAGCTGTACACGCAACTGACCTGCTAAAAACCAAAATATCAACAAAATACACAACAATAAATTTACCAATAAATGGCTTGAGAACTTAATTCATAAGACGTATGAAGGTGCTAGGTGGGTTGCTTAGACCGAAGGGCATGACAAGCCACTCTTACAACTTTTCTCGCCTCTTGAAAGCGGTCTTCCACTCGTCGTCGGGCTTAATGTGAATCTGATGTAACCGGACTTGAGGTCGAGCTTGGAGAAAATCTTAGATCCATCAAGTTTATCAAGCATGTCCTCTAGGCGCGGAATCGAGAACCAGTACTTAATAGTAATCTTGTTAATGGCTCGGCTGTCTAAGCACATCCTCCAAGAGTCGTCCTTCTTGGGTACTAAGAGGGCCGGCACGGCACACAGACTAATGTAACAAGAATCAGTTGTTTTTGCAGCAATTCATCTATTAAGCCTTGTAAAATGTCATGCTCGTGAGGGCTCATTCGGTAGTGAGGCCGATTTGGTAAGCTTGCCCCAGGCTGCGAGTCTATTTGGTGTTGAACTTCACGCATTGGGGGCAGCTCGGCTGGCAACTCTTCCGGGACTACGTCGGCATAGTTGGCAAGGTGATGTTGGATTTCGGGAGGTATAGGGTGCTCTTGCGCGGCAATCTCTTTGAGGAGGAGAGCCATCATAGGCTTGTTGTCGTTGAGCTCCATAGTGAATTCCGCACCACTAACTGTGAGAAGAACCGGTTGTTCTTGTGTGGGGGTTGGAGGGACTGGAGTTGTCGAAACCAGCGAAAGAAGGACTATTTTCCATCCCTTCCAATGGAAGATAAACGTGTTGACCTTGTGAGTTACGTCCCGGTCAAATTGCTAAGGTCTACCTAAGAGAAGGTGGCAAGCGTCCATGTCTAGCACATCAAAAGTCAATTCACCTTGATAAAGCTTGTCGATAGAGAAAGAGACCCGGCACACCTCTGTCACTTGGCTTGCTGCCCCTCTCTTAATCCAGCCCACCTCGTAAGGATTTGGGTGTTTTTCAGTTGGCAAAGAGGGGGCCTTAACCAAGGCCTTGGAGACGACGTTCTCTGTGCTGTCGCTATCAACTATGAGATCACAAACCTTCTGGGCAACGGTGCATTGAGTGCGGAATAAGGCATTCCTTTGAGTGTTGCTAGACCTCTTTGGAGTCAATAATAGTTTCTCAATAATGCACTCAACATGCTCTCCCTCATCCCCATGCACAAATTCGGCCACATCATACTTATTTCCCAGTAGGTTCGCATCATCAAACTCATGCCTAAACTCACAATCATCCTCCACTAAAGCTACTTGTTTCCTGCTGGCTCATTGCATCAGTAGCACTTTCCCAGAGCTGGTCTTGCATAAGGATTCACATGCCTAGGGGCAGGGAGATTTACCTTGCTTCCACCAACGATTCCTTCTCCCGATCCTTTTGGGACAGAGTTATTCCCAAGGACAGGTGGATGAGGTGCTCTGGGGTGGTCTCCAGCGCTCTCAGCAAATGAACGTCGCTCTTGTGAGCTCCTACTAGCAGACTTGGATAGGTGTGCCTCAGCCCGGTAAGGTAGGTTGACCACTTCTGAGAGTGTCCAAATCGACTGCAGATCTAGTTGATCTTCGATTGGTTCCTTTAATCCCCCAAGGTAGCGATCTACCTGTTGCCTCTAGCTCTCAGCCAAATCTATTCGAGCACTTAGCTTGTAGAACTCCTCTGTGTAATCCGCCATAGTTCGGTTCCATTGTCGACACTCCTGGAGCTGATGGTATAGGATATGCTCATAGTCAATCGGAAGGAAGCGAGCTTTGAGGAGTTGCGGCATCCTAGGCCAAGATTGAATGGGCAGTCTTCCTTTCTTAATTCGATCAAACTGGATCTGTTTCCACCAAGCCGACACACCACCCTTGAGCCTATATGCAACAATTTTTGCTCGTTGCTTTGTAGGGGTCCCAGAATAGTCAAAGAAATTTTCTATTGTTTGCAGCTAGTCCAAGAAATTTTCTATGTGCAAATGGCCATCAAAATATGGCAGGTTAATTTTAATTTTGAACTCCCGGTATGTCGAGCACGATGGTTTTGGGGTTCTCTCTCATGCCTCATTTCGTCCTTTAAGAGTTCTTCTAGATCCTTACTGGTCTCATATTCAGTAGTTGGAGCTTGCTGCGGGGGAGGATGACGGTCATCGGCGCCGACATCGTCTGACGAGTCGTTTGGTTCCCGCTGTTAGATTCTTCTTCGATGGTGCTTCTGAGGTTCAACAGGCCTTTCGCGAGCTAGTTCTTGATCCCGAGTTGGTTGGTCTCGTTGGTTCACCAAAGGGTCATTAGCGATCTGAGCCAAGCTTGCCGCATTTCTTGAGCAAAATCGGTAAACTTCCTGTCCATACCACTTATAGCTGCCCACCAGGCCTTCACGGCGGGGTCTTCACCATCGCCGAGGTGACTGCTACCCTCCTTACTCATCATCTTCGCCAGGGCTATAATAGAGGCTCTGATACCAGATATGGCGCAACAGTCTAATTAGAGTTAATGGGAGCTCAACTTTTCAGCCAAAAATGGCGAAGAGCCAATGACAAGAACAAAGATAGATTTCTGATGAAAAAGCGGCGTACAACTTAGGCTTAGTTTAGTAGTGCTGTGGATTTTGGAAAAATTGCTTTTAGCTATACTGAAGGAATAAACAGCTGTTACAAAAAGTAGCGGAGTGTTTGGTAAATTATAATTATATTAGTTGTGTTGGTTCCAAAATCATTGTAATAGCATTTGGTAAATTGTGTGGTTAAATTGCCGTGGGTAGTTAAAATAACCAAAATAGATATGGTATGAAACTTAAATATATATAATTTTTTTTGGTATTTAGAAATACTTATTTAACTTAAAAAGAAAAAGAAAAACATAATGCTTGTTTAACTTAAAGAAAAAAACAAATTTAAATAAGAAAGGAAGCATATAAAAATGTGTTTGTTATTAAGAAATACTCGTTTAAATTAAAAAATAAAAACTTGATTTGGTGCTGAGGTATCTAACATTAAATTTATAATAATTTCTTCTTTTTTTTCATTTCTTCATTGACAATATGTAGTTACAAAAAAAAAAGAGCATTAGTGAGTAATCCACATATACAATCTAATTTATCATCTAGGTAAAGACAAAATATACATTTCACCCTCAAAATTGTGGTAAATTGTATATTTCTCCTTTACATTATAAACTTGCTTCAAAAAGAGGGCCTTTCCTATTGGCCATGGGAGATCGGAACAATATATCTTTTGAGCGGAACTACCATCACTTCCCACCCAGAGTTCATACGTAATTTGCATAAGCAAGCCACGAAGTGAGCATCGTCTTTGTAGATATCCAATCTGGAACTGAGTAGAGCTCATTATCCAAATCAATAATTCCATCTTTTTTAGTTCTCTCAATGACTCCACCCTTCTCATTATTGTAGGCCACATAATCACAAGACTCAATGTAAGGAATTTGATCTAACAGAGAAACAAATCTAAATATTAATGATCAATATTCTTATCTATATACCTTTTTTCTTTTATAATTATGCTCATCTACACACATTCCATCAACAAAGAAAAAACTCTATGCAAAACATATATAGAACCATAGAATCAAGTCAAGTGTGCAAAATATCCATATTCTCTAGAAAAGCTTCTCCATGACACTTTTTACAAGCTCTACACTCGAAAAACTTTACAAAAGAGAAAGAAGATTCACACAACGGAATTGGATAAATCCTAACAAGTTCTCAGAAGTGCACTTTTAGTAGAGGCATTGAAGGAAGTCAACTTTTTTCATCACACAAACAAAAAACTTTTCCCAACTTTGTGTTTTTTTAACTCATAAGGGTACCAAATTCTATCAAGAGCTGAAACCATGTGCAAACATTTGCCATTCCATGTTCATAAGATAATAAATTCAAGTAGTTTCTTTAATAGAGTAACACAAATTGATCATGGAGACAATTTTTAACCAAGATCTCTTTTTCTAAAGTAAATATCATTGTGAAACTTCAAGCCAAAATATATATATATATATATATATATATCATTGTGAAACCAATTATCACTATTCCAAGTTCAACAAGCTAGGTTAGATTGATAACATCCTAAGTGCAAGTCATCCAAAAGATTCAATATTTCTATTCGTCTCTTCCAAATTAACCAAAATTATATCTAAGAGAATCAAAAGAAAAAGAAAGAACATGATTGCATTCACAAAATTCAACGTGTCATTTTGAGTTCAACAAAAATTTTGCGCTGGAAATTCAATTTACATAACCATTTACAAGCCAATTCTCAACCAAGAAATCCGACAAAATCCCAATTACCCAACAAAAATCCAAACATGAAAAACAGAGAAACAACATTAAATTCTGAAAATACACACACACACATACATATAAAGAAATGAAGATTGAATGTTTAGTATTTTACCAGAATCTGGATAAACAAGATTGAAATTCAAGTGAAAAGGAACATCGGCAAATCGGAGGTACCCGCCAAACCCACACCCACGCCCACACAACAACGACGTCGTTTCCTTCTTCCTCTAACCAACTCCGGCAGGAGCCGGTCATCATTTACACCGTCTCTCCCAAACAAACGAAATACAGAGCAGAGAAAAAAAAAGATTTTTTCCAAAATCCATCAATCCAGAGAACAAAAAACCAAATCAACATTCAATACGAAACTAAATGGAGTACTTACAAAGGCTATTGATATGATGAGCTCCAACCGGCAACCCGACAGTGTCCAACTAGCCCGAAATCAGGTAATCCTAACGAGAACAAACCAAGTCTCACCGAAAGAACAGAGAGAGATGAGAGACTCCGCCTCGCCGAAAAGCGCAGGAACAACTCGGAAACGGAGAAAGGGGAGTCCGAGAAAGCATAGTGAGAGAAGAGAGAAATAGAGAAAGAGAGACCTTTGCCTGAGAGAGAGCACGTGAAGAGCAAGTGAGAGGAGAGTGCAAAGGAGGTGAAAATTTGTGATGGACATTTCTTACATTCAGCAAGGTTAATTTGGGAAATAAGAAAAATTTCATTAAATGTGGTGATGGATTCCCGCACAATCTAGAATCAGAAACAACCTTTGGGCTGCTTCTGATTTTGAGCCCAAATCCCACACAAATTCTTTAAGAAGTACTTTTGAAGGTTTTTACTAAACACAAAAAACAGCTTTAGCTAGGTAGAGAATTGATTTTGGGCTCCCAAAATCTCTACCAAACCCACCCTAGTCTTGTAGGGTTTAAGCGGTGCTTCCATTATCCTAAACGGACCGTAGTTTGATTACAACCATAAAACGTCAATAAACTTAAAAGTCCTTAAACGGCACAAATACTTAAAAGAAAACGACACAAGCTAATTAAAGAAAGTTAAGCTGAAAATCAGTTAGTGGGCCTAGCACGCAGGCCCATGTGCCCTGCATCAGTCTTGGCCCTGCATCATTTTGTCTCAGGTTTTGTTTTTGTTTTTGTTTTTTTAACCTCCACAACTTATATTTGAGTTTCATACAGTAGATTTTTTTTTTTTTTTGGTGCCAAAGTCCTGAACTAGAATTGTTAATCTCTTTTACAAATTGTTTTTACTGGTTAATGGTTTGGTTTTCCATTTTAGATTTTTCAACTGATGGAAGATGGTGCTACATAGTTTTATGGGTTGCTCCGAATCCTAGCTCGCTTAAAGTTGATTGGGAAAGCTTGAAAAGCCGGCTTGTTTCCATATGCCCGTCATGTGCATTCCCAGTTTACTTAAATCAGCATTCAAACAATCCATCGCCTTCTCCTGTTTACCTGTTGAAGTTTTTATACCTTGACTGGAAAGGACTTTTACATGGTAATTAAAATGAGTGTTTCAAAGTATTTGTTCTTAGTTCTTTGATTTTTTTTCCCCTCAAAAAGAAAGCTGGTAGAGTAGAATGGCATTGCTTTTGCATTTGGGCAGATGTTACTAAAGTCCTCTGCGAGCTTGAACTAATAATCCAAAGAGTAAAAGCGATGCCGACCCCGGATGGCAAAGTTTTGGACCTTTTCTTCGTTACAGATTGCATGTGAGTTTTGTATATTGTATACTAGGGAATCTCACATCTAGTTGCATCATATAAAACGCAGTCTTTAACTCAGAAGTCATTATGCATATAAGGATTCTTTTCTGTTGGCTATTTTGCTTCACAGTCCATTCGTTTGAACGTTGAAGTTGTTTTTTTTTTTTCGCTTTTTCAAGTGATTCAATTTTTCGAAGAGTTTTTCACTTCACCTAGTCAACCAGAAGTTTTTGTTGACAATATATTGTTTGCACTTTTTTAATAGTTCTATACCAATAATCACTTCATTTTTTTGAGGGAAAAATAAGAAGTTTCAAAAATTGCAACATGTGATAGGGTCGTACATCATAACAGTAGTTGATTCATGATTGTAATTACCCTGACCATTTTATATTTTTGTACACATTTTAATAGGGAACTATTACACACAAAGTTGAGAAGAGATGCCATATGTGAGCACCTGATGGCTGCTTTGGGAGACTATTGTATTGCCTGTGAGATTCAACTGGCTGGGCCTGAATATGAAGGTTTGCAAGGGTATTCTTCTCTTGCACCAGCCATTGCTGATGAACTATTCGGTTATGAGTTGTCGGACTCAGAAGCCCGTCTGCAAGCTCTTAGCCCGGATACAAAATTGAGAAAGACAGCTACTATTACTGTCGATAATTTATTGAGCCCCTCTCATACCTTGCTTCATATAGAGTGTGTTGACCAGAAGGGCCTCTTTTATGACATTTTGAGGACCTCCAAGGACTACAACATTCGGGTACTTCTCATAACTTCATTCTTGGCTCTTTTTAGTTCCTTTTGACACAATTAGGAATCTAAATCAGTGTCCTGACCCTTTACTGGTGCTCTGAGCTATTACTCTTTATGCCTTTTGTTAGACTGTTTGCTATTAGTTTCGTAAAAGGATCAGCGGGATGCATTATCAATAGATGGTTCCATTTAAGCGCTTTGCTGAAAAGGTTTCCTGTTGTTTTCTCATTTAGATCGCATATGGTAGATTCACTTCCAATGTGGAAGGCTTCCGAAAAATTGATCTATTTATTCAGCAAACAGATGGGAAGAAAGTTTTGGATCCTGAAAGTCAGACTGCATTATGTTCTCGCTTGAAGGAAGATATGATTAATCCAGTCCGAGTAATCATTGCCAACAGGGGTCCGGATACAGAACTCTTGGTTGCTAATCCGGTTGAGTTGTCTGGAAACGGAAGGCCCCGTGTATTCTATGATGTAACTTTGGCTCTAAAGATGTTAGGAATTTTTATTTTCTCGGTAAGATATCATATCAATCTTTTTAACTATTATAATTATCTTTCATCTCCCAAGTGATTGAACTCCTTTCTTTCCTTGGTTTACAGGCTGAAATTGTTCGGCATACGACTCCTGTTCGCCAGTGGGAAGCTTACAAATTTCTTTTGGAAGAAAGCCGTGAATTTCCATTGGCGAGCAGTCGAGCTAGGAGTAAGATTGTGGATAGAGTTAGAAGAACTTTGATGGGTTGGTAAGGTGGTTAGTTTCACATGGGAAAGGTCAAGCAGTGTTTCCATTTAGTAACTGAGCCCCTTTTCTGGCATATCTGTCCTGTCAACGCAAATTTACATCTCTGAATCAGAGATCATGTTTGTCTGGTATAAGCAAGTTCAGAATGAGCAGAAGACGCTTCTCTGAGATTGTAGAAGTATTTTGTTATAATTTTTACATTAATTAAAATTCTGCAACTGTTTTTTCTTTTGCTTAAGAATTTGTCTCCAATGATTTCTCGTCCCTCCCTATCCCTCTTCGTTTGTTGTCAATTTTCTGTTGTCTATGTGGATTCCAAATATCTAATCCACTTTTGAAGTTCTGTGGGCCGTTTGGTAAACTAGTTCAAATGTTTTGAACCAAGTGTTCGGCAAATCTTTTTAAGGTTTGGTTCAAACCATTGATTTGATGTTTTAATCAAAACCTAAGGGCCCGTTCAGTTCGTTGATTCGAGTTTTTAATTCGAGTTAAGATGTGACTTTATGTGAGAGCTTTTTACTGTAGTAAAAAAGTTAGATGTGATTATTTTTTAGAGCTTTTTACTGTAGCAAAACTCGAATTCTAAACTCAAATCGGCGAAATGAACGGGGCCTAAAACTGTGAGAGTTTGTCCCCCCGTGTTTTCAATGGTTTGAACCCAAACTTTGTGATGCAGGGAACAACACTAGTGCTTCCTAAACGACCTGTGGTTTCTGATCTTTTGTGTGTTATGTCGTCTGTGTATGTTTCATTAAGTTGCTTGTCGTTTTTGGTTGTAAGCTGAACGCATCGTCAATGTTAGCATTGGCCTGTTTGTTTTATCTCTCTCGTTTGCTGTTTTAGAGACTCAGTTGTTGTCTTGTGATGAATTTGGCTGAGTGCCTATGCTCTGAGTGCCTATGCTCTGTAATCAACATGGCGCTGCAGTGCTATGCGGACAATTCCGTGTTTTTCAAGCCAAAAGTGATCCGGACTTACCCTATTTTGATTCCCAATTGAAAACCTATAAATAGGCAACTTGGGGGCTGATTGGGAGACCTTTTTATCAGAAATTCCAGCCGCCTTTTGGAGAGAAAGAGAGGAGGAATTCATCAAAAATTGAAGGGAGGATTCATTCGCATGTAGATTTTTCCAAGAATTAACAAGAGTTTTTCTTTTCTCCTTCTTTCTTTGAACTCCAAGATGTTTTTCATTTATTTTTCTTTGCTTTATTTTAGAATTATGCTAGCCTTTTTTTTTTTTTTTTTTTTGGGTTAAGGGTGATGTCCAAAACCTAGACATGGAATTGATTTTTGGATGATTTGATATTGTTCCTAATTTCTCAATAGAAATGGTTTACTTTCTTCCAATTTAATTATTCATGATTATTTTCTTATTTTATTTGGGTGCGCAACCAATTAAGATTTAAAAATAAATAATTTTATAAATAATTTTGTAACTTAAGTTGGACGCAACTCAATCATTTTATAAACAATTTATTTATTTATTATCCTTTTTTTTCGGCGAATGTTACTTATTTTGTCATGTTTTAACTTAATCTATTTTGTGTTGTTTAATTTGTTTTTATTTAATTAAGTGTTATTTTATTTATTTCAGTGTATTTTTGTTAAATTTTACTTTAATCTAGCAATTTTATTTGAATTACTTTGAAAATTTGGGGCAAAACGGTGTTAAAGTGAACAAAAGTAGCCTAAAAAATTTCCAAAATAAATAAATAAATATAAATTATAATAATAATTAAAATAATAATAAAGGATTTTTTCAGGCTGTCGGAACAAAAAGATTACGACCATGATTGGTGCGTATGATACACGCGCGTGAGGGCGGTGCGTTTAGCGGGCAGGACGCAGACAATTGCGTCAGTGTGGCAGTAGCGAGCCCCGCGGCTTTTTCCTCCGGCCAATGTGGCGACGACATGTGGCCACATAGTCGGCCACTAACTGGGCGTTCAGGATCAGATGTTCCGTACTTACGTGAGCTCACTTTTTTAACCCATTGATCTTTCGACACATGGCAATTCTTTAATCCAATGGTCCTCTTTCAATTGAGGCGGAGCCCACCATTTACACTAGCTAATTACCTACGACACGTGGTGTTTCACTGTAATGCACCACACCGGATCATTTTTCTCAGCATAAAAGAAAATTTAGGGTGTGTTTGGTTGTAGTGGTGGAATGGTAATAAGAATAGTAATAGAATGGAATTAAAATGTGCCGGAATCATAAACTGATTCTTTAGTTTGGTTGGAGTTATGGAATGACTTCATAATAGAATGAAATAAATTGCATTTTACCAAAAATACCCTTGAACCCATAACCTTCATCTTAACCAAAAACGTGAACGAACAAACAACCCCAAATTCAGAAAAAATCATTAGCTTATTCCGAACAAGAACAACTCCAAATCTAAAACAATATACTCCTTAGAAAAATAATTATTCAAAGTTTATCACAAATCTGAAAAAAATCAAAACCAAAACACGCCGACAAAGCAAACTTAGAGAAATATATCTCAAAAATTGCAAAGCAACTTCAATGAAAAAGACTGATTATGTGTGTTAAGATAGTGATTGACAATTCTCAATGTCGACGGTGGAGCGACAGAATAAAAAATAAAGAAAAGCTTGAAGCTTGAAGGTGAGCTTCAATGTCAATGGTAGAGCGCTGACGGCTCTTGAAGGAAGCTCCGATGTTGTTTGGCGACCTTGAGAGCACTAGAATGACACAATCTCCGATGATGCTTGGCGGCGTTCGAAGTGGCATTCGGGGTGGTCGCGACTATGATGCTCTGGCGGCAGTAAAGGGCTCCAAAGGATGCAAGCTTCGGCGATGTGTGGCGGCGTCGGCGTGGGCTTTAGAGGTGGACGCTAACTCCGATGATGGCCACCGGTGCTCGACGCAAGCATCAGAATGGAGTTTCAAGATATGCTTCTGGCTGGATCTGAGCAAAGATGTTGATGGGTTTTGATTTTGGTGTTGTACGTTGAAGATGAAGAGGGTAGTTAGGGAAAAAGTGATTCCACAAACCTCAGAATAGCAATTCCACTCTCTCACGGATGAATGGCCTTTCCACCAAAATGGGTGAATGGGCTTTACAATGGAAAGGCCTTTCTGAAGTTAATTTGTTAACCAAACAAGAGAATTAGACTTTAGCAAAAGAATTGTCTTTCCTTTCCTCCCAACCAAACGTACCCTTAGGGTTGATTTTGGGGGAGAAACAGACAGAAACATTTCATCCCTCCCCTGAAAAATGAATTGTCTCTAAAGTAATTGTGTGTGCGTGTGTATATAACATCTAACAACATATAAAAAAGCTAAGTGCTTTTTCTTCCAAACACTCACGTGGCAGCACATCCTCCTTCTCTCTCTTTTGTTTTTTCTTTCTTTTTTACTTTTTCTTTTTTCTTCTTTTTTTGTTAAATTTTTTGCTTTGCCTTTTTTTTTAACAATACGTACAAGAGCCAAGTGTTCTTTCTTCCAAATTACCACGTGGCAGTCCCTCTCTCCCGTCTCTTTTGTTTGTTTTTTCTTTTTCACTTTTTCTTTTATTTTTCTCTCTTTTTTTAAATGTTTTGATTTGCTTTTCTTTATTTACGTATTTTTCTGCAGTTTCATTTTTTACGTGTGTTTTTTTAAATATATTATTTTCTCACTTTAGTCTTATAAAAGTGTTTTTTTCATGCACTTCTATTTTTTTGTCAATAATTAAAATAATTTTCTTAAAATATCGAAAGAACTATTCTATAGCCGACTCTTGTAGTCAAATTGAGGGGCGCGTCCCTACTTAATTGTTTTTCACATAATTTTTGTAATATCAAAATTTATCTGTATACATATTTTTTTCTACAGTGCTTCCGTAGAACATTTTCTAAACTGCCACGTGATAATCCCTCCATTTTTTTTTCTTTTTTTAATTTTATTTTTTTACATGTATTTTGTTCTTTTCTAATTTTCTTTTTTTTAGTTTACCGAATAATCTTTTATAATTTAATTTTTAACGACTGCCTATACATTCAATGTAACAACTAAAGTATACAATCAAGTGAAATTGACTCCTAAGAATGCTAACCTACGTGTTGGCTCATTTTCCTTCTTCTTCTTTTACCTATTGTCTTTTTTGTTTTTACCTATAATATTCTTTAACAGTTATTTTTTTTACAATATCCTTCTTTAAAATACATTTATTTTCTTACTTTTTAATTAAAATAATTCATTTCAAATATATGCCTTTTTTTTTTTTTCAAAAACTCATATAGACCTTTAATTCCTTTTTTTTTCTTTTTTTAACTATTTCTCGTTTCCTCTTCTTTTCTTCTTTTTTTATCTTTTTTTTTAATTTTTTCTTCTTTTTCTTTTTTTGCTTATATTCTTTTTTGCCCTTAATATTCTTTAACAATTCATTTTTTACAGTATTTTTTTCTTTGAAATACTTTTTTTTCCACACTTTTTTTAACTAAAATAATTCCTTTCAAATGTCTCCTTATTAAAGTTTTTTTAATCAAAGATTCCTATTTAACTTCAATTTTTTTCAATATGATTTTTCAAAATATTTTTCTATTGCTATGATTAATGGATTTGGCTTCTAAGAAATGCGGGATCAAACTTATAAAATTATTCACCACGTGCAATGCACCCGGCTCAATTAGTATATCTAATCTAAATCTAGACATACATAAAAGAGCCAAAGAGGTTACTTCTCCTTTAATCATGTGTCAACCTCTAATTTATTCCTTCATTTTTGTTTTTGTTTTTGTTTTTGTTTTTATTTTCATTTTTTTTTACTTTTTCTATTTTTTTCACTTTTATTTCTTGTTGCTTTTTTTTTTGGCTTAAAACTCCTATACTTTTTATTTTTATGCTTTTCTCTTTTTCTTTTCTAAATTTTTTTCTTCTTTTCTTTTGCCTATTGTCCTTTTTCACCTCGTAATATTCTTTCACAATTTATAATTTTTTACAATATCATTTTTTGAAGTACTTTGGGAAATAGTAAAGAATATGCCAATTTAAAAACCTTAAGAAAGCATATAGGTCAATTTTTAGTTATAAAAATTAATAGGCCATAATTTTTAAATTTCTAAATTTACCCTTTCTTTTTTTTTTCCTTTGTTTCTTTCGATCGTCTATGTCTTTCTCTCTCTGTCGCAGATCTCTCTCTCTCTCTCTCTAGCTTCTTGCAGCTCTCTCTCTCTCTCGTAACTGCGCTTGGATTTTCTCTCTTGTCGGTGGATCATCGGTGGATCATCGGTTTTCCATTTGCTCGTTGGTGAATTGTCAGTGGATCAACAGGTTCGTCGGTCGGTAGTTCTTGTTCTCGTTTGGATTTGAGCAGTTGTTCTGGTGATTTACCAGGTTTCTAGTTTTATTTTTGTTGTATTTTCGTTTTCATATTTTGCATTATTTCGGTTTGCTTTCTTTCTTTATCCGTTAATCCTTTGTTTTTTGCTGTTTTCCAGTCGATTTTTACTGAACAACATGTTTGGGCATTCTTCATTTCTAGTTTTTTCTTTTTTTTTGTTGTAATTTCGTTTTCACGTTTTGCATTTTTTCAGTTTGTTTTCAATTTGTTTCAGTATGACAATTTTTGTTATAACTTGTCTGGTTATGGAACATAACTTGACGAGTTATGGTCCATAATTGAGAGGTTATTTTATATAACTTGTCCAGTTATGCACTTTAACGTGACAGTGTTCCTGCAATATGTTTGTAGGCATGCAATCTGTTTCAGTCATTGTTGCTTATAGGGGAAAATGGAGTCTAGAAAACCAATATAT
Organism: Morus notabilis; assembly: GCF_000414095.1. Taxonomy (NCBI): domain Eukaryota; kingdom Viridiplantae; phylum Streptophyta; class Magnoliopsida; order Rosales; family Moraceae; genus Morus; species Morus notabilis. Next base: position 409,417 of record NW_010360565.1, read on the forward strand.
AAATTTTGGTTTTCAGTCAGTTTTTATTCCAAAGGATGCTTCTTTGAAGTTTTTACAGGAGTGTTTATGTGAGCAGTTGAATCTTGAGTTGTTTGGTTTTAATGCTGGTGTTCATTCTTTATTACTTTTTGTGGGAAGGAAGTTGAAGGACCCTATTGAAATTGTTTCAGACCTAAAGAGGGATGATGATGTTAAGTTATTTTTAAACTTGGTTCGACACAGTAATGAAGCTCTTGGATACCCGTTGGTAATAGATTTTGTTAGTAGCTCTGTTAGTGTAGTGGGATCTATTTTTTCTTCATCTTGTTTTATGAGTTCAAGAGATGAGGCATCATCTTCTAATGTTGATGGTTCTGTTTGTCAATTTGAAGATGATATTGATGTTGCGATGAATAATATTTTGATTGAAGATTTGGATATTTCAAAGTTACTTATGTCGTTTGATGTGAATGTAGGCAATCAATTCATGAGCAAGTCGGTTCTCAAGAAATTCATGCATGTAATTGCTATTAGGAGGCATTTTGAATTTAAATTTGAAAGATCTAATAATTCATTTTATGTTTTGGTTTGTAAAAATAAGAGTTGTACTTGGAAGATGCGTGCTGCTAAGGTTTCAAATGGTAATGTTTGGGCAGTGAAGAAGTATATTAAGGAACATACTT
>NW_010360565.1:410285-428130 GCF_000414095.1 Morus notabilis
CATCAATTCAATGAGAGGCAGTGGAGTCGTATGCATCCATTCCTTTTCTGTGCAATGTTTTCAAGGAGAAAAATCCAAGTGATTTTTATTTTTATGTGTTATGCTTATAGTTTTGTTTATCTTAATGTTTTGAAGGAGAAAAATCCAGGTTATGGTATAATTTGTCAGGTTATTCCCATAACTTGACAGGTTATATTCCATAACTTATGTTATCAGATAAGTTGACAGGTTTTTTGTTATAATTTGTCCGGTTATGGAGCATAACCGGTTTTATTTTTATGTGTTATGCTTATGCTTTTGTTTATCTTAATGTTTTGAAGGAGAAAAATCCAGGTTATGGTATAATTTGTCAGGTTATTCTTAAATGTTTTTTTTTTGTTTTTTCTTTCTAGGATCTGTGACTTCTTATGAGCTTGACAATGATGGGCGGTTCAAGTATTTGTTTTTGTGCTTGGGGGCTTCTATTCATGGTTGGCACCATTGTAGGCCTGTGATCTCAGTTGATGGCACTTTTTTGAAGAATGAGTTTTCTGGGACCTTGCTTCTCTCTGCAGTTTTAGATGCTGATAATCATATTTTTCCGCTTGGTTTTGCAATTGTTGATTTGGAGAATGACTCCTCGTGGGAATGGCTTTTTGAAAGGAGAACTCGTGAAGAAGTTGTTATTGTTTCTGACCGAAAGAGTAGTATCCCTAAAGCAGTTGAGAAGGTATTTCCGGATGCATCTCATGGATTTTGTATGCAGCATTTACTTAGAAATTTGAATTCAATTTTAAAGGTGTGCATATGGATGCTATATTCTATCATTGTGCCAAGGCATACCATAAGGAAGACTTTGGTTACTTCATGCGTCAATTGGAGGCAGTGTGACCAACTATTTAAAATTATTTGCTGCAAGTAGGGGTTAAAAAGTGGGCACGTGCTCACTTTGAAAGGAAGAGATATGATGTCATGACGACTAATATCTCCGAGTCGTTGAATAATGTCTTAGTGAATGCTAGGGAGTATCCTATTTAAGCTTTAATTGAGCATTTCAGATCCATCTTGCAAAGATGATTTTATGAGCGTCAAAATAAGGTGGATCAGACTTTTACATACTTGACTAAACATGCAACTAAATGCCTTCGTGATAGGGAAAAGATTGCACGTTGCTTATCTATAAGTTGCTTTTCTTTCAAGTATTTACTTTTTTTTTTGTGTTTTCCTTTTTTTTTGTTGTTTCATTTTTTGGTTATGTTTTTGATGTGATCTTTTTTGTGATTCTTTTGGTCTATTTTTTTTTTTTTTGGAGTTATTCTATTATTTTTTGAATGCTCTATTTTCTTTTCTTTTTGTCATGTTTTCAGGCTCAGCCCATGGATATGAATAAGTATTATGTTGTTGATGGTTTAGTTGGTGAGGTGGTTGACTTGGTGGCAAGAACATGTAGTTGTCTTGTTTGGCAAGCTAATGAATTTCCATGTCCACGCGCTATTGCATCGATATGGAAAAGAAATCTTGATCCAGCACATTTTACTTCCTACTATTACACCAATAATGCATTCAAAGCAACATATGATGCTGTAATCTATCCTATTACTAATAGATCAAAATGGAAAATTTCAGAGCGCAGTGAGGTGGAGGTTGTTCTTCCTCCTGAGTTTAAACGTGGTGCTGGGAGGCCAAGGAAGCAAAGAATTCTTTCTAGTGAAGAATGAGAGAAGCAATCTGTGAAGTGTAGTCGATGCAAGCAAGTTGGCCATAATAGGAGGACTTGTTCAAACCCCACATTTGTTGATATGAACTTATCATCATGTTCTAAGTTGATTTTTTGTCATTATGTTCTAAGTTGGAATTGAATGATTTGAAGGAAAAATATTCAAAATTTTCTAATAATAAAAGAAATCCTTGCATTTAATAGTTAAAAAAAACTGTGATTTATGGATTATCGTCTAATTTGATAGGTTTTTGTCCATAACTTGTCAAGTTATGGACCATAACTTCGGTTGTTATGTATCATAACTTGTGCTGTTATGGACCATAACTTGACAGGTTATGGTCCATAATTTACAGATTTTTTATTCGGTTATATTTTAAAATCCTATCCCAGTTTTTTTACTCGGTTTTTGTGCATAACTTGTCAAGTTATGTACCATAACTTATGCTGTTATGGAGCATAACTTGACAGGTTATGGTCCATAATTTACATATTTTTTATTCGGTTATATTTTAAAAACCGTATCCCAAATTTTTTTACTCGATTTTTATGCATAACTTGTCAAGTTATGGACCATAACTTCTGTTGTTATGTACCATAACTTATGCTGTTATGGAGCATAACTTGACAGGTTATGGTCCATAACAGCACAAGTTATGGTCCATATCTTGACAAGTTATGGTCCATATCTTGACAAGTTATGGTCCATATCTTGACAAGTTATGGTCCATATCTTGACAAGTTATGGTCCATATCTTGACAAGTTATGGTCCATATCTTGACAAGTTATGGTCCATAACAGCACAAGTTATGATACATAACAACCGAGGTTATGGTCCATAATTTACAGATTTTTTATTCGGTTATATTTTAAAACTCTATCCCAGTTTTTTTACTCAGTTTTTGTGCATAACTTGTCAAGTTATGTACCATAACTTGTGCTGTTATGGAGCATAACTTGACAGGTTATGGTCCATAATTTACAGATTTTTTATTCGGTTATATTTTAAAAACCGTATCCCATATTTTTTTACTCAGTTTTTGTGCATAACTTGTGCTTTATGTTTTCTCTCTCTAAGACAGTTTTTTCTTTCCAAGATTTCTTTCTTTCCACTGGCAATCTCCTGCGATTATTTTAGGTTTTTGTTTCCGTTCGTCTTCGGTGATCTGTCTTTCTTCCCTCCGTCCGTCTACTGTGATTTTTTCTCCTCGCTCTGCAACTCTCTCTATCATCCCAGACAGTGTGCATTTTCTGACAGTATTTTTTTTTGTATGAGTTTTTTTTCGCGTTCCTTTTGTTTTTTGTCTTTCTCTGATCTTGTGATTCTATATATTATTGTTTTAAGATATGGCAAAAACACAAAGCAAGAGGAAGAATAATGTTTCTATTTCTACTCCGAGTAAACGCTCGAATGTTGTGAACAAGAAAATTGTTCTGGAGAAAAAAAGTTCCGAAGCAGTTGCTCTTCCTTCTCCCACTTGTAACACTTTGGAGGTATTTTGATTCATTTTTTCAACTTAGTTTATAGATTTTTGAATTTAGGATATGGAATATGGTTTTTTTTTTTGTGTTTTGATTGTGTATTTTTAGGTTTATCCTCATATTTTTTTCTTCGGTTTTTTTTTTCATTTTTTCAGTCTTGGAACTATCATATTAATCTTGACAAGAGATTTCGAGGCCAGGTTAATATATCATCCTCTTTTGCTGTTATAGAGGAATTAAACAAAAAGTTTTCTGAAAGTCAGAAAGATTTGTTCAGAAGAATAATTTTTGGTCAGTTTTTGGATTTGGTAAAGTACAGTAACCAATGTCAGCTGATACACGAGTTACTATTTCATGTGGTTCATGATTTGTGTCTTTTGATTTACTCGGTACGGATTCCGAGGCTGTGATTTGAAGGAGGATGATAAAGATTTTGAAACTGTCCCTCCTCCTCCATTTATCCCTCCTCCAAAAAATCAGGTTTGTTTAGTTTTGTTTTTGTTCATTTTTCAATTTACAATTGGAACTGTAAGGTTGTTTTCTAAAAATCAAGTTATGTGAAAATCAGGTTTGTTTTGACATGTTATCCTCCATAACGTGTCAGGTTATGGTCCATTAATTTGTCTGGTTATGAACCATAACTTGACAAGTTATTGTCCTAATTCATAGTTTTTGTCCATAATTCACAATTATTGTCCATAATTTGTCTGGTTATGAACCATAACTTGACAAGTTATTGTCCATAATTCAGAGTTTTTTTTATTCATAATTCACGGTTCTTGTCCATAACTTGTCTGGTTATGAACCATAACTTGACGAGTTATTGTCCATAATTCAGAGTTTTTGTCCATAACTTGACAGGTTTTTCACATAACTAGATTGGTTATGTTCCATAGCTTGATGTGTTGCGTTTGTCATTATGATTTGACTTTTTTCATTTTGTTATCTTTTACATTTTTTAGGATGCTTTTGATAATTCTGAAGTTTTGGCGCGCATTGCTTCGTTGGAGACAAAAAATGATAGTTTGGTTGTTGAAGTTTCTTCCCTTTGAAGAGATTTCAAAGAACAAATTTTTTCTGTGGTTCAGTTGCTTAGTGAAAAGTTTGACAATGTCTTTTCTTCTAAGAAGAACAAGCAAACGGAGGAAGAACAAGCATTTGCAGAAAAAAAGGAAGAAGAAGAATTAAAGAAATAAAGGAAGAAGTAATTAAGGAAGCAGTTGCAGAGAAAGAAGATGACAAAGTGGATGTTTCTTCTGAAAAAAATGAAGAAACAATTGCTTCAGTTTTGAGGGATCTTGTTCATGATGCTGCCCAGGAAGGCGATAAATGTACTGATCAAAGGATTATTTTGTATGATGAGGCAGCAGCATCACAAGAACCTATTAAATGTATAGATGAACGATTGTTATGTTTTTGTCCATTCTCTGAAATTGTTGATAGTGATGCATCAGAGGAGGACAAGACAAGATTTCTATCACGGTATAAGAGTAATATGATCTCAAGAAAAGCGTGGGGACCGGCCAGCGATGCATATATGATAAAGCCTCCTTTTGATTTTAAAGTTGACACCGTTGATTTAAAATATTAGTTTCAAACTTTATGGACATCAAAGTGTTGGCTAACTGACTCGGTAAGATTCTTCCATTTTTTTTCTTTTTAAATTTTACACATGATTTTTTTTTTGTAACAAATCTGATAATTTTTTTTTTGTTTTGATAGCATGTTGATGTAGCCACATATTATTTACGAAAAAAGATGGTGTGTTACAAAAACAGGCCATACATTAGGTGTTTGGTTTTGGACTCACATTTTTTCATGAGAATTAATAGCTTATGGTGCTCTAAAAACCAAAAGGATTTTGATTAGTCTTGTTTTGATTTCTCTTCACATAGTGCTCTTCAAGATTATGTGTTGGGAGATTATTTATTTTGTAGCTTGCCTTTTTGTGAGGTGGACATTCTTCTTATACCTATTTTTCTTGAGCGTAGGCAGCATTAGATTTTAGGTTATGTAGAGTTCAAAGATGATTGTATTAGGTTATATGATTCTCTTTTTTCAAAGAGGATAGAGAAGCAAGTCCGTGCTTATGTGCAATCTTTGACAGTCATTCTCCCCCACTTGCTGGAATCTGTTGGCTACTTTGATTCTCATACAAAAAAGTATTTCACAAGTCAATTTGATCGTCTTGAACATTTTGAGATCATATTTGACGATTGTCCAAGACAAGAGAACGGGTTAGTTTTTTTTTCTCTTTAAACGTTATGTTATTTTCCCTTTACTTCATTCATTTTTGCATTTATATTTGTTGTTTCTAATTGTTAGATTTTTGGTGGTTGTTTTTTGTAGTGGTGATTGTGGAATTTTTATGCTCAAGATGGCTGAGATATTAATGGAATCCGGATCTGATGATTGTTTGAGAGAAGAAAGGGCTGGAACATTGTTTCGCAAGAAGATGGCAGTTGAGTTGTTCAAGCATGCCTTGCGGAAGCAGCAATTGGGATATGAAAGTGATGATAACAGGGTTCCAAATGCCCCAAAAATGAATTTTATGATGCCAACAGATGCCATTGAGTGCAACTTGGATGATTATATGGATTAACTTGTTGGTTTTCAGATTCGTGTTTTATTTCTAGTTTTGGTACAAATTATGTTGGTCTTTAATTTTAATTAGTAAACAAGTTTCAAGTTATTTTGCATATTTTTACATGTAATTCTCGTCCATAACTTGTCTGGTTATGACAAGTTATTGACCTAATTCAGAGTTTTTGTCCACAATTTGTACGGTTATACACCATAAGTTGACTGTTCATGGTCCATTATTGAAAATTTTTTCATAACTCGTCTGGATATGTATCATAATTTGACCGGTTATGGTGCAAATTTGACATGTTTTTACATAACTTGTCCAGTTATGTAGCATAACTTGTCTGGTTATGCAGCATAACTTGTCAAATTTGACATGTTTTTATATAAATTTTTTCATAACTCGTCCGGATATGTATCATAATTTGACGGATTATGGTGCAAATTTGACATGTTTTTACATAACTTGTCCAGTTATGTAGCATAACTTGTCTGGTTATGCAGCATAACTTGTCAAATTTGACATGTTTTTATATAAATTTTTTCATAACTCGTCCGGATATGTATCATAATTTGACGGATTATGGTGCAAATTTGACGTGTTTTTACATAACTTGTCCAGTTATGCAGCATAACTTGACATGTGATTAGCATAACTTGAAGATAACCTGAACAAGTCAAAAGATTATGATCATAATTCGATCATCATTACCTGACCATAACTTGATAGTGCAGCTGCACTTGTAATTTTCAGATTCAACAGCATGTAATTGATAAATCCTGGGTTTACATTCTTTTTTATTCAAGGAACAATCTCAAACATAATCTAAAAGTCTTGTCAATGAATATTAACATTCAAAAGATTGTAAGAATTAGTGTAAATCTCAAGTCATCATTTAAAATATAAGACTAGTCTTTAGAAACAGTAGTCATATCATCCAAAAGGTTGTATTCTAATATCATCCCATTTTTACGAGTCTGGGTCGTTAGAACTTTGGGTGAAGAGGATGAATGAAGGAATGCCAAGCTTTTCCATTTTTTCCCTCTGTTCCTTTGCACTTTTTCTTTTGTTTCTCTTCATTGATTTTTCTTCTTCCTCATTTTCTGTTTCTTCATAATCTTGTTCCTGCAATAATAAGTTTTTGATTAGTATTAATGTGGGTTGTTTTTTTTTTTTTTCCTTTTTCCCAAGTAGTATTAAGAAGATTCATACCTTTTTTATTCCTTGAGTAGCAATTTTTCTCATTGCTATTATCTTTTCAGCTACTTCAAATGTTCTGTCCAATGTTTGTTGACTGATATCAAATGAGTCTGTGAGTGGAGTATAACCGAATTCTCCCTCATGTTCTCCTAGCTCTGCAGATAATTCTTTTTCTCTGTCTTCCTGTTCATTGAGGTAAAAATTAGTATATCATTAAGGAAACATTGCAAAAACAAAATCAACATTATTTTGCGTTGTTTCATTACCTCAGAGTCTGTGAGTGGATTGTTTTGTATTTCTTTGAGAAACAGAAGCACATCTTTTTGAATGGTTCTCATAATGTCCACAGAATTCACAACCATTGCCTTTATTTCTTTCAGATCCTCTTTCATGGCTGCTTGGTTGGCTTCAAAATGTTGTACTTTGTTAAGCAGATTAGTTAGATCAATTTCCATCTTGTCCAATTTTCTTGATGCTGCTGGTGGCATTTCACTTTGAACTTCATCGTCATTTATTTCTCTCAAAAAAACCATAACTTGACAATGATTTATTTTCTACAATTTGAATAATCTGACCTGCACTTGTAATTTTCAGATTCAAGAGATGACATAACTCGACATGTTATGATCATAACCTGACCATAACTTGATTTTTGAAGCCTTAAATTTATTCAGCATGCTTACTATACGATAGGTTTCCAATTACATAATCTTTTCATTCAAAATTTCAATTCAAGAAAATCAATATTAACACACTCAAATGAATTTGTGGTTTTCCAGCTAGTGATTAACGGATTTACCTTGTTCTTATGTTACCTTTCCTGTTCTTCGATTTCTCATCTAACGACACCGGCGGACCTAAGAGAGAGAATCGGTGGCGGACAAGTTTCTGGGATTGGTGAAGGGATGAGAGAGAGAGAGAGATTCGGAGGGAATAGAGACAGATCGTGGAATAGAGACAGATCGCGTTATAGAGCCGAAGGGAAGAGAGAGTGATCGTAGGAGAGCGGCGGAGGGAAGAAACACTCGCCGGAGAGCACCGGAGGGAAGAGAGAGAGAGAGAGCGGAGGTCGGTGAGAGAGAGAAAGGTGTAAGGGTTTTTTGAGTGAAAATGGCAGTTTTGGAATTTATGTATAGATAAATCTGAATATATCTTAATTTGGCCTATTTATTAGCTTATGTAAACTATTGGCCTATTAATTTTAATTCATCTTAAATCTTGGCCTATTTCCCTCTTTCTCCCTTTCTTTTTCTCACTTTTTTACTTAAAATAATTCTTTTCAAATATTTTCCTACTTAAGTTTTTTTCTTGTCAAAACTCTTATATAACTTTGATTCTTTTTTTATGTGATTTTTTGAAATATTTTTTCCTCTTGCTCTAACTAATGGACTTAATTTTTCAAAAGGCTGCTTGTTTTGATGCCGAATTGAACTCATAAAGTTATTTCCACATATGTAGCACGTGGCTTATCTAGTGTGTGTGTGTGTATATATATATATATATATATATATATATATCTATATTTATCCACTATATATAAAAGAGTGAAAAAGACAGTTATTGTGTGTTTTGGTCGTCTAAAACACACAGCTTTGTTTTTTCTTTTTTCTTTTTACCTTTTTCATTTTCTTTCTTTTTGCTAATTTTTTTAACCATTTTTTCCTTTCTTTTTCTTGCATTACTTTTTTTTTTTACTCCATTTGTCTACTATAGTTTGTTACTCTTAAAACCGCTTAAATCTTTATTTCTTTTTAACTCTAACATTTTTGTGTTTTACATTTTTTTAGAGAACATTATTGAACTTACCCTTATGGGTCTAAATTTTTATTTCTTAGCACTCTTGATTACTATCTTTTTTAGTCAAATAACTATATTAGTCAAAAGGTTATTAATCAAACCCTTTGTCTGGCATTGTATTTTACCCTTTTTTTCTTTTTTGGTGCTTTATTTTTTTCTCTTTTTTTTTTTGGCATCATTATCTATTTCACTATAGTCTCTTACTCTCATTGCTCTCCTACCTCCTTTTCTTCTTTCATTTTCTCTACATTTAAACTTTATCACTCTCACAAAATAATTTCTTTAGTTATGATCAACTATTACTACAATTACGGTTATTTGTGTGTCGAGTTATTTTGTCATTTTGTTGTTTATTCCTTCTATGGGTATCGAGTTATTTGTGTGCGTAGGTATGTGTCTTTATGCTTTTTAGTTTCTTTGAATAGAAAAACTATATACAAATTTATTTGGTTAATGAAATATATAGTTTTGACTCCTTAATTAATAAACCGTCTATTTTCAGAATGAATCTAACATAATAATTGTGACAACCCTAACTTTTGATCATCATCCTAAGTTCATACTTAGCATTACTCATCCTCTACTACTTTCTAATTATAACCTCTTAAAAATTCAGGCTAATTTTTTCCAACCATTCATACGTCTTAATGTTGTAGCATTTTGGTAGCATTTCGTTAATGTTGTAGCATTTTGCTATGTATTCCGTTAATGTTGTAGCATTTAAATACATTAATCATACCTTGTAACTAGAGGTTGCTATGCATAGCCTCACTGTCTCGTAAACTCAACATTCATTACATAACTCATCTATATTCATAAAACATTATTTACTTTATACACATAAAGCTCAGCAGCGTTTCTAAAACACGTGATGCATCCACTACCCACTTGCCCACACTCCGTTGCTACATCCTCTCCGCATGCCCAGCAACAAGTTTCAGGGAGCCGGTGCCTTACCCGAGCTTCCTACAACACGAACAAACTTAATGAGTTTTCGCTCAGCAAGTAACAGTAGGTCATAATAGATGCAATAATTATGCATACCCATATATGCATTCATGTCATATATCCTAAGATACTCTGTACTACTAAAACATGTATTGCTTATGTTCATCTTTCATTACATATTTTGTTTAGCTTTCGTCTCACTTTAGTCGTTCACATTGTATTTTCACGTTCTGAATGACTTTCATATTGTGTTTCTCATTCTTCTCATTCTTCTTTACAGATACCACACCTTTATATGGAACGGTTTCTATTTTTCATTTTCTTGTCTTTTACTTCTTACGGGTCATATCCTGCTTTACCATAGCGCGCATAACCAATGAGGAGTGGGGTAGCTAACCAATCCAGCTCAATCACGGTTTCGTCTCTTTCAGTCTCATAATAACCTTTCCTTCAAAGGCTTGTACAAACAGGATGTTTGGTCTCTTACCGTTGATCAATTTTCTCATTGAAACGGTAACTTTAGTTAAATCTTATGACTTTGTGCATTTTTGAGTAATTTATCATGAGATTAACTTTTCGTTAAAGTTTAACTTTTTCTCTTAACTTGACATCGACTTGACGTCGATACATATTTTTCGTAGAATAAAATTCTACTGGTACTTAAGTCTTGTATATACATGCACAATATTGTATCTAACATTCAGGAGTCATCTTTCACATTCTAGCATACATTTAGTCTACATTATGCCCGGATTGAGCAACATAGAGAAGTAATTTTATTCGTGTTGTAGACAAGAAAACTACTGATACTTACAGAAGTTTTGCTAACTTCGCATCCTTTGTCTCACTTGATGCCTTCTGACTTCGATCGTTAATTGATTCTATTGCATAAATTTCCGATCGTTAGATTCAAAATTTAAGATCAATAGTTACGTTAAAATTTAATTCGGAAAGATCTACAATCCTTATGTTTAGTATTCAATGCCAAAATATTTTCTATCTCAAGAATTCGCACTAAAACTGTGCACCTTCCTCACTCATGGGCTAAATTTTCAGTTTTGGTCCAAAATTGCGAATTCTCATTGTGTTTGATTTCTATACATCACCAATTATCAAATCGACTTACTTTTTACACTTTAATCCCTTATTCCTCTTGAAATCCGGTTTTAGTTCAAATGCACAAATTAAATTTCGGCAAAGTTCCGCCTATTTCTCTATGTTTCCCGAGCAAACTTTAGCTCGTTTTATCCATTTCTTAACCTTAATATTCATGCATTTACTCACGTGTGGGTTTAACACAGTGTTCCATACCTCATTCTTAATACAGTCTGAAAATCGGTAACTGCATCTACCTCAAAAATTTCTGAACTTTAGCTTATAACTTGCTATTCCATATTTATATCAACAAATACTTATCATAAAAATATTCATATTGATTATACAAAGGATTTTAGGAAATTTTATCTCATACAATAATTCCGATAAATTTTCCGGTCATAACAATAATAGTACGTAAAGGTTTCAAAATGATAACATAAAAAAAATCAAGTTTTGGGAAAAAAAAAAGTATTTGAAATAAACGGTCAAAATGTGTCACTAGTCCATTTTTTTTCTTTTTATGGATATATTTGTTTCTTTTACTATTTATAATCTCTCATAAAACCCTAACCCTTTATATTTTACTTGTGCTACATTTGGTCTAAAACTAGTAAATTTATTAGAGAGAGGAGACAAATACTCTTAAAAATATATGGGTCATGATTTTTACCCATTACTCTTTATTAATAACTTTTTTAATCAAATAGCTATACTACCAAAAGGGCAATCAAGAATGAGGGGTAAAAATTCAGATCGTGCACTCTTAACGGTAAATTATGTAATTTTCTCAATTTATTATCAAAGACTATTTGTGCAAATAACCCTTTTCTTGTTCAATTTCTAAGTAAAATTTTCTTGTATTCATTCTTTTTTATTCATTATCTATGTTATAAAAAATTTCGTGTATTTTGTTTCTTTCTATTTTAACTTTCTTCGTTTGTTCTTTTTTTACTCTTTTCGTCCGTAAATATCTCATATGAACAGGGTTTTACCTTTCTTTTTCTTTTATTTTCTTTCTTTTTGGCACCATTTGTCTAATATAGTCCCATACACTAAAATTTTTCTAATTTTTCCTTTTTGGCTCCTCTTTTTTTCTCCTTCTCTCTCATAGATTTTTTGAACCTCAAATCTAAACTTTCAAATAATCTCTTTGCTAGTGCTTATATCTTTTTATTTTGTTATCTTATAATTTATAATGTTTCATCAATTTAATCATATAAGCTTTTCACTCAGATTACTATTTATATTTTTTTTTTGAACTTCTTAGTAAACTTTTTTCATATATATTTTTTTTATATTTTACGTTATTAAAATCTTGTAACAACTCCCACGTAACTAAACTAGTCTTACAATACATAAAATAGCCAAAACTCTTCTCTATAGAGTTGCCACGTGCGGATCCTCTTCTTACTTCTTTTTTTTTTTTTCCTTTTCTTATCTTTATATTTTGTGAATTTTTTTTACATTTCAATTTTTTGCGTATTTTTAAAAAATATATTTTTCCTCACTTTATTTCTATAAGAGTAATTTTTTCACATGTATTTTTATTTTATTTTTAGTTGGTTAAAATAATTTTCTTTAAATGTATCCTTACTTAATTTTTTCGTGAATTATTATCTTATACATATTTTTTAAAAATAAAATCAACAGTTATTAAATAGTTGTAAAAATAAATTTCTCATTAATCAGTAAACAATAAACTCATCGTGTTTCTAACGCTATATGCACGTCACAAAACTAATGTGTCTATATATATATATATATATAAAGAGCCAATGCTCTTTTTTCTCCTGCAGTCACCTCGTAGCACCTCCAATTTCCTCTCCTTTTTAACTTTTTTACTTTCGTATTTTTAACCATTTGGCCTTCTTTTTTCTCATTTTTTCTTTTTTTTTTTCTTTTACTCCTTTCTTTTCCTTTTTTTCTTTTTTTATTCTTTTGTTTTTCTTATTTTTTTATTTATTCTCAAGTGTTCTCTCCTTTTAAACATATTAACTTTTTATAACATACTTTTCTTAAAATAATTTTTTCTCTTAATTTATTTGTATTAAAACAATTTCTTTTGAATACGTCAGCTAATTCTTTTTTCTATCTATTATCTAACATCTAATCTAATATATATAAAAAGAGTTAAGTTCTTTTTTTTGGACTTGGCTCATAAAAATGACACATGATCGCATCATTATTCTTTTCTTTATCTTTCTCTTTTCCTCTTTTTCTTTTTTTAACCTTTTTTAATTTTTTCTTTTTTTTGTTTTGCCTATTGTCTTTTTTGTTTTTTCCGCTAATATTATTTGGTAGTTCATTTTTTTACAATATAAATCTTTGAAATACTTTCTTTTTATTAAAACAATTTCTTTCAAATATGTTTTGATTTACGTTTTTTTCTTTTCTTTAAAAAAAAAACTCATATGTAACTTTATTTATTTATTTTGCAAAATACTCCTTAACTTTAATTCTTTTTGTTTCATTTTTTAACTTTTCATCATTTCCTCATTTTCTTTTTTTTTTATTTTGCATATTGTCTTTTTTTTTTGTAATATTCTTTGGCAAATTTTTTTTTTTACAATATCCTTCTTTTAAATTATTTTCTTTTTCTCACGCTCTTTTAGTTAAAATAAATATTTTCAAATACCTTCGACTTAAGTTTTTTTTTTTAAATAAATAAACTCATATTAGTTTCTTTCAATGGGATTTTGTTACAAAACTTTTTATCCTCCTACTCCACTTAATGAACTTGACTTTTGTGTAGGCCACGTGCTTTACTGCGGAATTAAATTTTTTTATTAATTAACGTAGAATTAGACTTACAAAATTATTTTTTATGTGTATAACACGTGTCTCAATTAATATAAATATAAAATCATGTGTCAATTTACCTGTCTGGCTTCCATTTTTTTAAGTGTAGACACGCTTCTATTAGGCCTCGTTCATTTTACCGATTCGAGTTTTCAGTTTTAGGTTTCTACAGTAAAAAATTCTCAAAAAATGTCACATCTCAACTCGAATTGAAAACTCGAATCCGCGAAGTGAACGAGGCCTTAGATCTTCTACCACTTGAACACTTATATATCAATAAAATAAGGATCAATTTTAACAACACCCCCTAAACTATACACCTTATATCAAGTTGCCCCATAATCTTTTAAATATAACATTCTCACCCCCTGATATGTACAATATATCAATGAAATAAGAATTAATTTTAAAGATATCCCCTGAAGTATTCACCTTATGTCAAGTTACCCCCTAATCTTTAAAAAATAACATTCTCACCACTTGATCTATAAAAAACTGATAAAAATATCCTGTCAACTTCCGTTTATAAAACAATCGGAATGTCTTGGACCATCTCCAATGCAAATATTAATACTAATTTATATTTATCATTAAAAAGTGTAATATTGTATGTTATTTTCATTTTTACTCTAATGCATAATGCTATTTAAAATGTTAAATCTTTAAAAATTATAAAAGTAAACTGTTATGTTTAAAATAATTAGAAAACGAAAAACTTGTAATGATTACATAAAAAATTAAATATTTCAACTAATAATAATTAAATGTTAAATTTCTTATATTTTATATTTAATAAAAAATTTATCACAAAATATAATATGTAAAAAATTTAACACAATAAATAATATTACAATAAAATATATTTTTTATATTTAAATACTAAATTTATAATTAACACGTTAATTATATTATTGCATTAAAATGTGCTTAGTGCCACTTTTAAAATCGGTTAATAAGAGGCATTATAGTAAAATTAGTCGGTGGCTATTTGGGCGTTTGGACTTACAGTCGAAAAATGGCTTCCTTCAGACTCCAATCTTGAATATGCAGCCAAGGACTTTGGGTTTTTGGTCCAAGATTTCAAAGGTTGATCAATAGCAAAAACAAAAAGCTTCATCATGAAATAAGCTAACTCATATCTCTCTTGCAAAAAGAAGACGATGACGACCACGAAGAAGGAAAAATGGCAGTGAATGGGTAACAGAGCAGGGCCGTTGTCTATCACCTCAACAGCCTTTACCTTCCATCGATTCACCAAATGCAGATCCAGTCCTTTTATACCGGTATGAACCGCTTCTAGCACTCAACTGCGATCTTACATTGAAAAGCTTCGATATTGACTGGAAAATTAGTGTAAAGTTTTTGAGAACCGAAAAATTCTTAGATATTCTTTCTTCTCCTATTTCCTTCCAAAATCAATACTTTTTTTTTCTTTGAATTCTTTCTCCATTTTACTTGTTAATTAAACGCTTTTTTTTTCCCGATTCTCTTAATTGGCATCTGTTAAGGCCATTACCTGATGCAATTGGCTATATAAGCTGTGATGTAAGTGCTTAATATCATGCTTTGGTAAGAGTTAAAGAAAAAAAGGACAATAATCTGATTGGAATAGGGGATGAATTTTCCTCGAACAGTGGAAACGGTACAGAAAGGTTAAATGTTGGGGTTAGGATTTTTTTTTTCTTTTTCTAAACTTTGAAAATGAGTTATTTAGTTGGAGGATTCGTATCCCGATTTGAATCATAGTTCATAGTTCGTTACAGTATTTTTTCTCATAAAAAATATACATAAATTGAAAATGATTCTAATCTCATGATTCTAATCTATGAACCAAACATCTCCTTGAATTAAATCCTTTTTCTTGGGTTTCTTGTCTTTCTTTGCACTTAATTCATAATTTCTTGCCACATAGGACATTCCATCAGTTTCATAAATGGAAGAAAACAGTGTTGGGAATGGTGTTCTTAAAATATGAAATGTAATGTTGGATTTTGTTATTTATTTAATAATATAAAAATTTTATTATTTATATGTATGTATTATTATATACTTTATGAATATTATTAAAAATTATATAATTATTTATGTGACTTTAAATATTGTATATAAATGTTATATACTAGAAGATAATATTTAAATATAATAATCGAAATAAGTTCATAATGAATTTAATTAAACTTCATAATCTTTAAGTAAAACATTATGAATACATGTCATTTTCATTAAGAATGGAATGAGCTCATCCGCATCGTTAATACGGAAGGATATCGAGTGAGTGTATTTTACATGAGATTATGTAGGACTGAGACAAGACATAATATGAATTCTTGATAATTTTTGTTAAGTATAAAAATTCTAAGTGAGTCTACCGACGATCATATATAGAATAATCTAATCTATAGTATTAGTAGATTTCTATTTCTCAAAATCATATTCTTTATATCTTGGAGACATGAAATAAGTAGCTGATAATGTTAATATTACGAGATGGAATCTATTCTTTCATGAGAAAGAAGTAGATAAATAATTCCCTTGAGGATCGATTCGGTACTTAAATTTATAACGAGCTCGTATTCATGAATTTGTTTTATGAATATATTATTCATTAGAGAATCGATGGAATTTAAGGAGAAAAATGTAATTAGAGAAGTTAACGGATTTCACCTAACTTTAATTATGAATTGTTTATAGAGGATCGATCTATATGGAGTAGCTATACAAATGGACGTTTCACCGATGTAAATAAATGTCTATAATATCAAGAGCGCAATTCTAAGTTTATAGTAGAATAACTTTAGAATTAATTAATTAATTGAAGACTTTGATTAGTTATTAATTTTATTGGAGCTTGATATTGTAAGTCCACGAGTCCCCGCGTCGTCCTTGTAATTATATGAGACACTAAGGGTAAAACAAGAATTTAGAATTAAGAAATTTTAAATTAAATCATTCGAAAATAATTAATTGAAAATTAATTATATATTAAATAATGTGATTATTTAATTTGAATATTGGAATACACATGTGGTGGGACCACACTGTGCTACACACCTAAGCAATGAGGAATCTCTTGAGATTCAATCGCTTGATTTCTAAGTTATCCGTAGGGCCGACAATATGGGTCACGACACGACGACACGATTCGAAAACGACACGAATTTTACGGGTTAGGGTTAAGAAAAAAGAGGTTCGGGTCAGAATTGGGTTGACCTGAAATTGACACGAAAAACACAGGTCAATTTCGGGTTGGACCCGCCTAACTCGAACACGACACGAAACTCGTAAAAAATTAAAAAATACATATATTTTTCATTTCATATTTTAAATTTTATTATGAACTTGTAATATCATGATAGTTATACTCAAAATCTTATACTATTATTTGCTTAATTTCAATGGATGTTATTGTAATTTAGTGTTATGAATTTTAAGTTATTTCTAATATGTAAAAAACTAAATAAAAGTATACAATTTTCGTGTCAATTTCGGATTCACGGGTCAATTTCGTGTCACTGGTCATTTTCGGGTCATGTCGTGTCAACTCGTAAAGTGGTCGTGTCGTGTTCGTATTGCGGTTTTTAAAAAATTTCGTATCACGGGTCGTGTTCGGATTGACTGTAAATTTAAACAGAAACGATCAAAACACGACATGAACACGACACGTGACACGAATTGCCACCCTTAGTTATCCGGTTGACTTATTTGATAAGTTATTTAATTAGAATTCAAATTAAATTAAAGTTTGACTTCAAATAGAATTTGAGTTTTGAATTAAAATTAGAAATCGGATAAAGGAGCGTAATACCCTAATTCATTCTAACATTAATTATCGATGTCTGTCATGAAATTAAATTAATGAATATTAATTATGATATTAACATGTATACTGAGTATGTTTCAGGTGATAAGGGCTCGGCGAAAATGTGAAGGTTTATGCCATTAATCATGTTATGTGATTGATAAATTATAATTAACTTATGTGATATAATTTATGTAAGTCATAATAGTTTATGAATAGTTGTGTTTAAAATAAGAAGGTTTTATTTAGTGGAAAATTTATTTACTTATTGTCTATTTCACATATTTAACTTAGATTCAAATTTTAATTTCAAAAAGGGTTCGACTCCTATTCAAATTTTAATTCTTAATATTTAAGAAAAAGAAAATAAAAGCCTTATCTTTCCTTTATTTTCTCCCTCTCCCTTTTCACGCTCACTCTCTCTCACTCTCTCTTTCC